>NC_089217.1:6066112-6121112 GCF_963930695.1 Labrus bergylta
GCTTTAACTGTGTAATTTTTTTTTTTTTTTTTTTTTACCACAACTGCAACTTTTGACACACAGCTTGATCTACTTATTGCTTAAATGTTGAGCCTTTGCTTGTTCTGAGCACTTTGAAGCAGGAGTTACAATCTTTCATGAAGCTTTTCACAGCGTGCTCTTTCTGATTGGTGCTTTAACGTCGTCATGAAATTCAATCAGTTGATTCCTTCCAGTTAAGAGGTGTGTGTGTCTTAAGAAACGTGCAACATATTGATGTCTGCTCAGGATATAATGACACTCTTACATGATGTGGTGCAATGTGAGTGTAATTTATAAAAGATTAAACTATTATAATAATGCCATGGCTCTTTGTTTAATCATTTTATGTGGTGATGAGTTTATCTGTTGTTAATTTTGGAATCTATTCATTTATTCCTCATGGGATAAAAATTACATTTTGATAGAAAACTTACAGTGAGTTACCAATACCATAAGTTTTTTACAAAATAAGTCCACAATTGAGAAAAATAAAACAAACACGATGTTTCAGATTATGTTAGTGATCTTTCTTGATCAGTATGCAATTTAAAAATTGAATGCAATATTTTTTTAATCACATTAGCTGTAGTGAGCTCTCAGTGCTGTAATGTGTCCACAGTGGTTATTGTTTGTATTGACTGAATTAAAACACGTCACTAAAACAAATATTGTTCTAAAGGAAAGTATTAAACTATACAATGATTGGTGCATAAAAAGTTTCAGACGAAGTTGGATTTTTTTTTAAATCTCATGACATATTTATTTCTTTGAGCTGCTACACGATGCTGGATCAATAAAGTATCCATCTATCAATCTATCAATCTATCTAATTAGTTCTATTGGGGATTATCTAATAGTTTTATATGATTGGCTTAACCCTTTAGTTCAAAAACAAAGAAGTAGTAGCGAGCGGATCAGATTCAAGCTTTTATTTTGATAATCAGAAGCTGATGAAGCTTCAGGGCACCAGACGAGAGGTCTCCAGGCCTAATGCTGCTAATCCAGAAGCTAATTAAGCAAATAATAGTCACCTGTAGACGGACAACAGATGAGCTGTGCCCAGAGGACTTTCACAGTAGTTATGGTGACGGATAGGACCATCTCACAATAACAAACATCTGTTTTAAGGTAAGGAATCTTTTTATATTTGTATGTCTGTTAATGTTGTTTTTGCTTGTCCAATGTTAAATTATGAATTCTGGTTAAGTGAGGTCATCTAATTTTGATTTGTTCGCATTAGCACATTGTTGTGTTTGTGTTCGTCAATTGTCTGAATTCCTTTAAATTCTTCCTGGACTGTTGATTTGTCCTGCAGTGTTTTGTGTTCATGAGTCATGATGTTGTTGTCAATCAGGTGTTTGCTGCAGCTTGATATCCTCATTTTGAAAGCTTCATTTTGTAGTATTGAGTTGAACACAATAATATAGACAGTTTGTTTTTTTTATAAACCTGAACGCAGAAGTTTAAGTTTGCCTTTCATTTTCAAATAAGTTAATTGTTTGAATACAAAGGATTTGCTAGACCCATTAAAATTAGTTTAGGATTGTTTGATTTTATGAAAAACATGTTTTTTCAAAATCCTGAAACCCTGCTTTTAAATCAGATTTCGAGGCACTCGTTTGCCATTTTTGCATTTTTACCTGATCCCCAGGTGAATTAAGAAATATATGTGTAGAATGGTACACTATTGTTAGGTTTAGGCTTCTACAAATAGAATACAGAATAGTCAAAATATCCTCCAGGCACCACTGGTGTTGACATTTTGATAGTCACAGAGTCTCCAACTCTTGAAATCACTCACAACAGGTGCAGCTTTCGTCCCACATCTCCCCCCGACATTATGACATCACACTGCTGATTTACACACAGTCTGGAGGAGAGTCTGGGACACGAGGTGTTCACGTTCACTGATGTATGTTTTGAGCACCTCCCTGTCGTCACATCCATCACTTGACTTTGACCGAACTTGTGAAGGCTGGGATCCAGTTCTCAGCTGAGTTATGATGTGCTGCAGCCGTGATTGATAAAGCTGTGGAGTTATTCATCAGTGCTTAATTAATTAGATTCTTATGTGATGACAGATATGTGTGGAGGGCTGACATGGGAGGTGACCATGACCGTCGCTCTATGTGAGGACGTAGTGGTGAAGTGTAAGAGGTCGCTGCCGGAGTGTTTATAGAGTTCAGGTAACCTAAGCCATATTTTAGACCCAAAAGACAAAATGTCACCAGAAAAGTTTCCTTGAATGAGATACTCCCTATACACTCTTATCTTGTTTTTCTTGTAGCTTTTCCAGTAATTTCTCCCATTTAGATACACAAATGCTAATTACATTGATTGATAAAATTGTTTGACAGCTCTCTTTGTTAATCAGTTTGTTGCTTTGGTTCATTTTTTTTTTTTTTAGAGAAGTTTTGGTACAATTTGTAATTTTTGAGTCTTCAGCTTGTGGCCTTGTGTTCATACTCACACTTTTAACTCTGATGTTTTCTTAGCACCCCACTTTGAAACATTTGGCTACAGCAATACAGCTCAACAGCTTTTAAAAAGACGTTCCATTAAATCGCCACACAGATAAATCAACACTTCTCACAAACAGTGGTGACAGAAACTGAACATTAAAACCTTTTATGATGGTGTATTTATTGCTTCAGCTGTTCAGCTTAAATAAACAGGCTGCTGAGTGTGTAAGAAAAAAAGCTGTGATGGAAGCTATATGTAGCCTCAGTGTTGGCAAAAAATGTCAGTTTCTAAAAATAACTCAAGACAACAATAAAATGACATCTTGCAGTAAACAAGGCAAAATCAAATAAACAGCATTTCATTTGATAAGAAACCTCTGCTAACCTTGTACCGAGATCATTTCCTGCTAAAATATCGCCTCCTATCGTGACCTCCCCACCTGTTTTTCATCTTCAGAACCAGCAGCTCTGTCTACTTGTGTTAAATTTGTCTTCATTTAAATTTAGAATACCGATGAGCTTCAGCACACAACAAGGCGCCTTGTTATCGGGCCAAACCAGGACGACATCGCCTCCTTATCCCCTGACAGGGAACTTGAAACCATTTGTCTTGGGCTCTTTTAGACGTTCTGGGCACTGCGGAGCATCATGGCTGCCAGTCAGATTCAGGAACTGGTCCAATCACGGAGCAGGACTTGGAGCAGCACGTATGACATGCCAGTGCAACGTTGCCAGCTGTCAGTTAGACTTCTGTGCTTTCTATTTATACGCTGTCGTTAGGTGATGTAAAGGCGCCCTGATTTTCTGCTACACAAGCCTATTTATTGAGTTCAGTGAAACCTGAGCTCAACGTTTCCAGGATGTAAGACAAAAAAACTTGGGCCAAATTTAGGGTGTCGGTTGGGTGTTTTCCGCATGAGGCACAAATGATATAGAAAAAAGGCTTTAGTGGTTTTCAGCTACAATTACACACATTAGCATGAGAGCAAAGAAAGCTTAGCGCTCTGATTTCTTTTTTTAGCATGCATTCAGCCATGGGCCTCTGTGAGGAGATAATGAGCCTCTTCAAGAGTTGCTGATGTCATCCTTTTTGCAAACACACCTGCACAACTTACTTTGTGAATTTCAGATAATCAGCTTCAAATGCAAATTAAACTTATCAGATACTTTCAGCTCTGGAAGGGAGGATCAGTTGGGAACAGCAAATTTGTCTGGCTTTGTAAGCTTTAAAAAAAAAAACGAAACCTTACTCTTCATCTTGAGTGCATATTCCTGGAACATCAAAAAGCATTTCTGACACTGCATGCACTTACACACCTTTGCAGTCTCCGCAGGAACAGTGTGAACTTTTTAAAGTGTACTGGAAGGTGTGCGCTAACCTCGTTTATTCAGCTCTCTCCTGCTTAATTAATCTTTGTCTGCTGCTGAAGTAATTACAGCTCTCTGGCTGTCTAAGTGTCTCCACACTACTGGCACCACTTCCCCCTCTTGGCTGCGGCTGGGCCGGGTTTTTCCTTCCTGGGGTCTCTGATATCTGTCATTTAGGCTCTTATTCACGGTGATTGAGTTGATGCTGAGGCGTATGACTCAACATACTTTATTACTTTGAGTACAAAATATTGACAGTCC
Organism: Labrus bergylta; assembly: GCF_963930695.1. Lineage (NCBI taxonomy): Eukaryota > Metazoa > Chordata > Actinopteri > Labriformes > Labridae > Labrus > Labrus bergylta. Next base: position 6,070,225 of record NC_089217.1, read on the forward strand.
AAAAGTGTTAACTGTGTCAGAATTAGAACATTTTAAAGAAACTTAATCAAAACCAAAACCAAGTTATTTTTCAAGATGAGAAAAAAAGCAACCAGGACAGCAGCATGTTCCTTAAAAAGTCATTTAAAAGGTAAAGTTCAGAGGTCTACTAGCCTTAATTAGCCTGAGTTAGCAGCAGTATGTGTGCGGGGTGAAACTTGAGGCTGATATTTAAAGTTTAAGTTTCCCAGTGAGAGGTGTAACGTCAAACGTGGACTTCCCAGGAGATTTGGAAAAAAAGGTTGTGTTTCGAAAGAACTTAGCTCCCCTCCGGCTTTCCGTCTGCTGTCTAACACTTTCATTTTGGTTTTTTGTATTCTCTTGCTGCTCTCTCTTCTTCTGTCTCTTCTCTCTCTCTTTCATCTCATTAATTTTTCACTGCTTGCTATTTCTCGAGCTCGTGGCTATGCGACATGCAATTGTGCATGCAGAGTCTCTGGGAGACAGCCAAACCTGCACACACACACACACACACACATATGCACATATGAATACACGTAGGTGAAGAAGAGAAAGGTGTGATGTGTCTGTGAGTTTGTGTTGTGCTTTATTTTGCGACTGTAGTTTTTGAGTAAATATTTTTCAACCAGGAGTTTGTGGTTCACTTGTTGAGGTCAGCTGCAGATAATGTTACAGTTTGATACAGCAGTAAGAGATGTGCCTACGATCATCATAATGCAGGACCATGTCTTCAGTACATGGGTGTGGTTTTTTTTTTGAAGATCTTCTGTAAACTTGCTGGCAAGAAAATGAATTTAATCCTCGAATCAGAGAAGGTAAACTGAGTGACATTTGCTTCAAAAAAATCAAAATTACAGTTACATTTGCTGAAAAGTTATTCAACTTGTTGCATCTCTTATTGGGATTTATCAGATCTTTTTATTTTATTAAATTATTGGCTCTATCGATCGGAGCTTTCTGAATAACAAGTGTTCAGCGTCCCAAGACAATAAGTGCACAACATGAAAAATATTCCAAAATGAAAAAAAAAAATTGCTTAAATCCTTGAAATTCTTTTAGTTTGTGGCTTATAAAGACATATTTGAGAAAACTTTTATTAGCCAATAAATCTACATGTGGATAAAAATCCTCAGTTGATCTTTTTTTCTGCACTAATGTGTCATACAGATTGTATATTTGAATGAATCTTCCCACATAAGAATACAACTGACAGAATAAGAGTAACATGAATGAACTGGTCACACTGAGAATGTAATCTGCCATCTGTGTGTTTGTCAAAATGTGTGTGTCAAAGTGTGTGTGTGTGTGTGATCTGTACCTGTTCCCTGCCAACAGAAGCAGGTACACTCATTATAAAGTCTCACACACAACTCAACACACAAACATACACACACAAGCTGTCTCTCTGTGACCATCACACACCCTGTTGAGTATTGGGTCACCACATCACCATTCCCCTGTGTCTTTTGACCCTGATTTGCTGGTACATCCTCGCCCTGTGTGTGTGTGTGTGTGTGTTTTTCTCCTGACCTTGGCCAAACATTGGTTCCTGTTCCTGTCAGCTGTTGGCTCAGCTGCGCTCCACCTTTATTGCTTCCCCTCGTCGAGCCAGAAGGCCGATGGCCAGAACTCGTTCCACGTTGGGCCGAATTCCTATTTCTCTATAGCAGCTTCACCCCCCCCCCCCCCCCTTTACCCATCAGCCCACAGGAGACACAGGCATGGCTTCATCACACAGAGCAGGGCAGAGGAATGACAAAAAATGTGAACTCTACTTGATGCAAACTGGTCAGGATGAGAGACAGAGAGCCGAAGTGGAAGTAAAAAATGGAATGGGGCCCAGGCGGAGCAGATGCTGCGGTCACCTGTGCCTCACCTCGTCCACTCGCTCACCCAGCCAGACCAGCAGCACTCTCACTCACACAGGAGGGTCAGATGGCTTACCTCGTCTTCATCTGTCTATCTGGAAGACACAATGAATGAGAGAGAGAGAGAGAGAGAGAGAGAGACAGTCTGCCTCACTGTAAAAAAAAAAAAAAACATGAAGGCTCATATTCACTGCAGGGTTTTTAAACAGCAGGACGTTGAAATGTCCATCAATGATGTAACTCAATCTTACAAAAAAATCTCTCTTTTTTTTTTTGTTGCAGTCAGAGAGAGATAATATGAATGAAAAGAGCCATCTGGAGTCTAGGAAGGCCCCAGTGTTGCATATAATTAACAATGTGGTGATTTCCTGTTTGTTAACATTGTTCTAATCTGAAGAAGATAATGTCCTTACCCGCTCTGTGTATCAGGGAACCAGCTGAGTGACGTTTTTATTGTTTAAAAGGACAGATCTTCCTCTTTTTCTCCAAGGGTTTGTGCACTTACACTTCTTCCCTGGAGGAAAGAATGACAAGCCAAAACAAAACAAAAAACACTATCTATTGTATTTTTGATAAGGCAACATCTTTAATTGTATATATTTTTTTGAGACTGTAGTTTTCTCGTTGGCTGTATACATTTTGTGAGTCGTGTGTGTGTGATCTGTGGGTTAACTTAAAAGAAAAATGTTCTGTTTAAGAACCTTTTCAATCAAGACGCCAAATTTTCCTCAATCATAACGTCTGAATTGTGAGAATTTGCGTTGATGGATCGAAGAAAAACATCATATTTTACGACTTCACCTTGGCTTTAAAGGGGGCACGTTTAACAAACAGTTTATCAGGTTTGAAAATGTCCAGCTGTACTCTAGTGTGTTCCTGTGCGGCGATAATGAACATTATGAAATGTCTCTTCATTCTAGCCGAGCTAAATTAATGAAAATCCATCATCAGTTGTGTTGAATATGTTCAGGATGTCGACCCTAACTGCTTCTATGAGCGCAGAAAAACATTCGAGCCGTATTCAGCGTTCATTATCGATGTCGGCTCTCTGTGGTAATAGCTTCACTTTTCCATATCAGTGTGAAATCCATTGTTTTTTTTTTTGTGTATGCACCAACATGACCCCCTAACATGACTCACCTGCTCATCATAATTCCGTTTATTTTATCGTGTTTGGTGTTTTCAGTCCCATTAAAGCGTGCAGTCTGCTGTGAGTGCTCGGTGAGATGTTATGAAAGCACAGTGAGTAGACATTCAGCCTCCACTCATCCAGAGGAGTAGCTTCATTGTCTTGCTCAATGGCACTTCAACCAGCCTGCTGATGATGTGTTTGTATTTACCGCCTGTTTGTGCAGAAGAGCATCTCCTCGCAGAGCCACTTGGCCACCCTGCAATCACACGTTATACAACATCAGACCGGTCTTGCTTGATAAGTCATTTGTCCTCTTTGTACCCGTGCAGACTCTTCAGACTCTGTCGCGCATCCTTGTTTTTCAGCTCAGATGAGAATTACGCTGCTGGAATCAAGCAAAGCCACTCGTCAGCAGTTTTTAGGATAAAGCAAGGTGCTGCTCCCAACAGATAAACCCTAAAATACACACACATAAACACACACAAATGTTCACACAAGCTTCCCGAGACAGTGCTTCATGTTTTAATCTGGTTTTCAACCCCTGAACGCGCTTCATGGCAGGAGGGAAAGTGCAGGCTACCAAAAGTTCAGCAGCAGTTTTAAAAGCTTCTTACGGCTGAGAGGAGCGACAGTCGGCTTGATCTCACTTCCTGGGATATGCATATTACGTACTTATCAGATTGAAAGGTCCCAAGATGCACATCCTAATGTTTCACAGCATATGTGCCTTTTTTTTTTAAGAGAGTGCTGAACCAAAGTGCACTCAAATATCAAATCTGAGCTCTTAAACTTCTCCATCATTTATTCTAATGTTCAGATCTTTCACAGGAAGGATGAACATACTTTACTGAAAGCAGACGATGTTTAACTTTCCATCTAGTGGTTATTATGTGGAGGATATGAAAGGATCAACGAGTTAAAGGTCGCATTTAAACACACATAAGATGGTATTAGAAACTTCCCCTAAGGTTAAAAATGTGTTTTTTTTTCCAAATTTTCTAAATTAGATTTTTATGCATGTTTTGCATGCATGAGAAATGAATCAGTAGTTTGCAGTAGTTTAGTTAAATATCCCTCAGTACAGAGATCTTACTTACAAAAGTCTATAAAGCTGTGTGGTTGACTTCCAAGATCAGAGTATTTACAATGTTGCCCTCTCCAAAAAATGTTTTTGTAACAGTTATCATAGATTGTGAAAAGAGATGACAAATCAGAAAAATAGATATTTTCTTATTTATTGCAATAAATTCAGAGCTTCTCAATTCATTTATTGTGAAAGCTCACATTATGATAATGATAAAATTGTGGATTATCGTGCAGTCCTAGCTATTGCCTACCTGCATACCTTCTTAAAACTTTCTGTTAGAAGAAAAAAACAACATATTTGTAAAAGAAGAGGAAATGTTCTCTCTCTCTGGTTTTCATACTGACCAGGAGTTGGCTTCGATTAATGATGGATGTTTCATTTTGGAATATTTTTCATGTTGTGCACTTATTGTCTTGGGACGCTGAACACTTGTTATTCAGAAAGCTCCGATCGATAGAGCCAAGCTTGTGTTTGTGGTGCCACGAGAGGCCGGTGTTGGAGTAACTCCACTGACTGTGGGCAGCTTTCAGGATCATTCTGTGCGGATGCGAAAAAACACATTCTGGTTTAACTTCACGCCGATACGTTTTTATACTTGGATTCTGAAAGGTAGAAAAACTGAATCCATCAAAGAAAACTTTCCACATTTCCAATCAAGCGTCTTCGGTCTCACATTGGATTTGTAGATGAAAGTTAGTTGAGTTGACAGAGTTAAAGAAGTTTGTTTTGTTGAGGGGCAGATTTACACTCCTGTCTTCAAAGTCATCCCTTTGTGGGCCTGAAGAGACTCCGCACCTCATAACACTGAAACACATCTTGTTGTTTTGAAGCTGCTGCTTTCGTCTCCTGTGTATCGTCGACTTCATATATTGAGTGAACTTGTTGTAGTATTTATTTTACCACATGTGAGCCTACATCAGTGAGTGGAAGCTCTTTCAGAATCACACTTTGGTGTTTAATCAGTCATGTTGAAGGCTGGGTGGTGTTCAGAGTTTTGTGCTGAAACAAAACTTAGGTGTCTGAACTAAGAGCCAAACAATCATTTCACTACCTAAAACTTTTTTCACTGACAAAAACACTTTCTACATGAACAATACTTGTACAGTTTTCATTGCTATCTTAAATACAGCACCAATAATAAGTCAATCAAACATACAGTAATACACAAGTATTGAGGTTATTAAGTGTCACTTTTAATTTTTAAATAAATGTTTGCAGTTTATAATTGTTTTAGGAAATGCAACAGAAACACATGTTCTCGCTTATCTATCCATGTGGGGACTCTTATCACACACACGTTCTCATTTATCTATCCATGTGGGGACAGAGGTTTTGTTTATCCATTGAGGTAGGTCTTATTTTCCACAGTATAAAATGGATACACAGTGTATAGTAATTACTATTTATTTTATATTATTACTATTTCAGTTTCATGGACAAGTCTGCAGATATTTTAATAAACTCATTGAACTTATAATGAAATGCGATTTACTCCAAAGACAGCTGCACAGGATTGTTTTCCTAAATATAAAGGTGACACTCTGATCAAAGAATAAGTAAAGAAGACTCTGAACCTGACTTCTGGCTTCACTCCCGGCTAATACGATAACTGATTCAAAATAAAATGAACTAAATGAAAACCATTTAGGCTAGCGGGGAGTGAGAATCATCGTCTGGCATGTCATGTGTCCCCAGTCCTGAATAATTCCCTTTTTATAACATCACAAGCAGTCTACATGTCTCCACGTGTGTCTCCGCTACAGTCCATTAGGACCAATAGACAAACAAAGCTTTCTAATATTGTTCTGTAAGGAAGCCATTATTGTATTTACTTTTGCCTGAGCTCTCGCACCATTTAGCATTAAACATTGTCTGTCTGAAACAATTAGCGCTGCTGCTGCGGCTGAGGGCTGATGCAGGCAGACAGATCTGGAGCACAGAGACTGCAGCCGGCTGAGGGGCTGCGTGGACTCGCAGTCTGTCTCGCCTCAGGAAGCTTCTGTGTTTGTGCACTTTATCTCCTTATCGCTGTGTTGTGCTTCTTCTGGAGACATTTGTTCACTCATTTGAGGCACTGCTAAACACAGCGATGCGTACACAGAAACTTGACTTCATGCTGGTTTTGACTTGGGACGATTGACATGAAAGGAAAGTCGTGGAGTTTTTTTTTTGTTTTTTTTTTAATTCTAGTTCAGCGATGTAATCATGTTTGACAGCAGATGGCTTTATATGGCTTAATGATCCTGCTGTGAGGAGCATCTCTCTCTGCCTGATGAAGCACGCTCACTCAAGAAAGATGCTTATTTAAAGAAACAGAACAATTTGATATAGAGTAAGCATGGCTGTAAAAATATGACTGTGTGCCCTGCCTGAGCTCTAGATAGAAAATACTGAATGTTTTTAGCAACAATTTTCTGTTAATACTCAAAGAAATCACTTGAAAAAAGAGGGGGTTCAATGGTTTTACATCTTCTAACATCGTCTTATTACTGTTATTATTCACATAAAAACATGAGATGGTAAGTACCTCTCTCTTCTAATGAACACATATTTAGTTTGTTAAAACTATTTAAAAAAAATCTATAAAAGAAATCAATGCAAGTCATAAAAAAAGTCAAATGTTTAGAAAAAGTAGAGTAAGAGTCCATGCCAGGTATCAGAACAAAGTTGAAAACAGTTCAGGACTTCTGATTTCAGCTTTGTGAACATCGGTGGAGGAGAAACTGAGCTTATCTTTGAGGGTAAAATGTCCAGATGTAGAGCTGCTGATTATGCAAAGACAGGATTCATTTACATTGTTTCCTTTTTTTGGCGATATATTCCTTGAATGAAGGAAAATATTATTCACACAAATGTATATTGGACCCTTTTTACTCGTCTGCGTTAAGACAAAGGCATTGTACTGTTGTCTAGTGTTGCAGCTCCACTTTGAGATGAATACAAAAAAGATGAGTTTCATTATTTGACACAGAAACATCTTCTTTCTTATTGCAGCCTTTCATTCTTCTTTCTTTTGGTTTTAAAACCTGATCGTGTGTTTCTCTTAATTCTGCATTGCATAAAAGACACATTTGTGGTGTCTGCTCTGCTGATTCTTGCTTACGGAAAAGGTGACATAAGCAGCTTTGTGTGACTGCTCGGCTTCACTGCTGTCATGTCGGGAGACAGCTTTCTGTGAGCCCGCGGCGGCGTCTCTGCTTTAGGTGTTTTGGGAGCTGACGTCAAAAAACCCTGGCTCAGAAAAAAGCAGCCAGGACATTAGCGAGAGCCCATCAGCTCTTATCTCAGTCATGCCAGTTGTAGTTTTTTTGTGTTCTCCGGGGTAGATCAAAGCTCTCCCACATGCTCCAACATCACCTTCCTTACAAGAAGTGTTCCCGCTCTGCATTCAGCGCCACAAAATGTAGCAAATCGACGTTATGTAAAATCCTTCCTCTGAGCTCTTTTTGCTGCGCTGTCAAATCTCATTTTGCTGCTGCACTTAGCCTTCATGCTTATCCTCTGAACATTTAACACTCTAAGCAAGCAAACAAACAGATTGAAATTCGGTGTGATGCTTGCTTTTTTTTTCTATACAAGCGCAAAAATTCAGTGGATGCAAACTTGACAAACAGCTAAGGTCATTTTCTTTCTCTGGCACCAACCTCGGGCCAATTTCCATTTCTGTTTCCAACGATTCTCCTGGGCCTTTGAACGCAGGCTACAAGTGCCAGTTGTTGTTATGTACAGCCGGGAGTCCTGTTGCTCAACACACAGTTGTAGTCTTGGCAAAAGGGGGACTGAGGCCTTTCTTGAAGGTTGTTGGTTTGAAATCAGGGTCCATGGTGGAAATACACAAAGATATTGTTAGATATGTTAAAGTTTGTATTCTGCCTCAACGTTCTATTAGAGCTGTGCTGCCAAAACTGAAGCTTCTGTTCCTGTTCTGCAAAGTTTGTGGTCACTTCCTAAATGTCTGGCTACAAGTTTTTATGATGTGTTTGGTTGTTGATACTACATTTATATATCAATTTCAGATTTATAAACTTAGATATCATACTTGTAGCCACAAGATATCGATACCTGTTTGGGTACCATGGCAACATTCCCTGGACAACTAAAGACGACGTCCTGGGTAACTTTGTGTTTATGATCAACAGACAGGGCGCTCTCTCTCTCTCTCTCTTCTACTTCTGGCATCTTACAGTAAATAAAATACAAGGCGGTGCCTGCGAGCTAGTTTAGGCAGTCAACTCGAGCTGCACTGATTTCCAGCTAGACATGCGTCATTATCCACAATCACCTGACAACACCTCTTTCCAAATTGGCGGTCTATTTAAGCTACATGTTTCCGCTCTTTCGCTGCCAGCTCTGAACTGCACCAGTACTGCACTCTAGCTAAGCCACCACCACCACCACCAGTTTTCCACCTGCAGACTCTTTAGGGTTTAAGATATCATCCTATCACTCCTCAAGTGCCTGAGAGTAAATTTAAACTGTGAGGAGTGATAAGGACACCAACAACAAACTATGGTCTGCTGCAATACAAATTTGAAGAGCTGTAGTTTTATAAACGCTTCAGTCCTTTTTGATACCATCGATCATTAAAATAATGGAAATCCCGTAGTCTTGAACATAACCTTTACAACCTCAGTCAGTACTGTACGGGGTCAGGCAATTGTTCCATGCAGGTGTTTGTATCGTCTCCATGGCACAGCTCTTTACCGTAAAGCGAGCGATTGAAATGTGTCTCCCTCACTATTCATGAAAACACTTTGTGTTTTTTGTGAATGTTTCTATTGGAGAGTGGTGCAGGTTTATTTTGGCCGTGTAGTTTCTTTGTACCCTGCAGAGATAAAGTCTGAGCCAGAGTCTGCTGTGAATGTTCTCCGTTGTTTCAAAGAGAGAGCGAGAGGGAGAGAGAGAGAGCTGTTATTATTCGGCCAACTTCTCCTCACTGTGTCCAGCTTTATCAGGTTTCAACATCCTGAGCCAAGCCCGGCAGGGTGTGTATCAGTGTGTGTGTTCACTTACCTTTTTGTTCAAGTCTTCCACAGAGACACTTTATTCCTCCATCCTCACCCGCCTCCCAGCAACTCAGCTCCATGTGGGACTGTCTCAGAGCGTTAGAATAATGTGAGAGCTGTTGCACCACATCTGCCAGGTGTGAAATAAAAATGTTTTGTGTGTAGCCAGTTTACCAAATGCAGCCTTTCTTCTGAATGTCACACACTTTTCTGGGTGTTTCTTGGCCCTGTGTGTGCATTAGAGGCGTGTAAATGTGGATTTGAGTGCGCACACAGGATAAACATGGAGGATCTGGATCTATCTAAGCTGTCCCCCTTGACGGGAAGCCAGATATTGTTTGTCACATGAGCAGTTTTTACATAGTTAGCGGGTAGCCGTGGGCAGTGACTACCATCTGGATCTCTGGCCCTCTCCCACAGTCTGACACAGACACTGAAACGAAGCATGGACTCTTCCTGTTTTCCACTTCGATGCAAACAGGGAAATACGCTCAGAAATGTACACATACAAACCAATATCTTTTCTTTTCACAGTCCCAAAAAAAAAAAGAAAAACCCTGTGCAGTTCTCCTCCATGTGTTCCTGTCCCCCCTTCATTATTCCTCCCTCATTGTCTCTCGTCGTGCTCTGTTAAGTCCTGTGCCTCCATGTCTGCCAGGAAATAAAATACGAGCTGTTTGAGCTTTGGGAAACCTAAATACAGCAGCCACTGCAACACCACTATCCACCTCTGCTCTAAATTTTGCGCACACAAAAAAAAGAAGAAGAAGCAGCCTTGAATTACCTCCTACCCCTCATCCTGCAGTGGTCTGCTCTCTGTAAACAATGACATGTTTGTCGGTTTTCAACAGAATGCACCAAATTGCAGTTTGGCAGTAAATCTTGCGAGAAAATGTGCTGCAGCCTCGCTTTCTTTTTTTTTTTTTTCTTCCCTCCTCCAATCTCAGCAAACAGCCCGGCGCTCGCTGCTATTAGCTGTAGATTGCAGCTGTAGATTGGGAGGCTCTTCATACTGAGGTTTATAGCTCATGACAAATGCTTGTTCAGCCTTTCAGTGGCTCACTGTAAATGTCAGTCCACTGTAGTTTAATAGACACTCGAGCATAAGCACTCATCCACACTGCCACACGCACCAGGTTCTTTTTTTTTTTTTTTTTTTATAGGATGGGGACGGTGTGTAAAACAGCTACTAGTGGTGTAAACGTCGCTATAACACAAGAGAGTAACCTCTTTATACAGTTTATATTGCTGCTAAATCCTCGACCTGATTTTCTTATGGAATGCCTTATAGAATTAATCAGGTTACGCATTAAACGTACTTTAATATTTTTACTAAAACTGTAAAAAAAAAAAAAAACGAAACCAGAGAGACTCAGATTCTATAAACGGAATCATAATAGAGCGAAGAAGTCAAACTAATTCATATTCACAACCTGTGGCTGTGACTTGAAAATGAAATTAGCAGGTGAACGAGTTTTAGAAAGCTGGATTCAATATTTATGTGACACGTTTTGGACTAACCAACAATTATGTTTGTATTTTTGAAATATGTTTTCACATTATATTTTTGTAATCTGAAGGTGTTTGTGTGAGAAAACAGTAAAAAGAAGCCTTTCACATTTTGGATTGCTGTTTTCATTTTAGTGAATCAATTAATCTTTATTTTTATGGCACCAATTCAAAACAAATGATTTCTCAAGACACTAACCCAAAAGTAGATAAAATACAATTACTCATTGTTATCTTACAAAGACTCAACTAATCCATCATGAGCACAGCGCTTAGCAACATTTAGCACATTTTAGTCTGACTAATTCATTATTAAACTCATCATTTTCAGCTCCTCCTGAACATTGAGCACGTTCAAGAAGGTTCAGCAAGAAAATCCTGCACATGCTCAGGATCATAAACAGGATCCAGAAAGACCCGACTCTCATAACACAAACATTATAGCATGAATGTATGCTGGAGTAATGTACAGTTATTAGAATAATCTGACAGGTGTAGCGGCTGGATCTTACAAAGAGACTCTGGCCGTATCCGAATTGCCAAGTACATACTGAATCTTTCAGTAGGCAGTATGCAGTACCTACTATTCGTGCTGCATACTGTTAGTACCTACTATTCAGTATGCACACACAGTAGGCAGATATTTGTCCCTACTTCTTCTGATTCATTCAGTATGGAAGTGACGTCATTTACGTTTCTCGAACCGGCTGCATCTTTTTTTTGTTTATCTTTATTCAAGAAGAGTAATGCGCATATACAGTCAGGTAAACAAAAAACAATATCACAATGTAAATCAAGTAAAAGACAGATTAAATAACATACAGTACATAAAGAAAAGTACAAATGAAAGACAGTAATATACAGAATATGAAGTAAAATAAATCAATAAATAGTGAAATCATTATTTAAATAGAGGGAGAAATGTTTTATAATAATGCAGATATTTGTTATATTGTTTGTTATTAATTTAAAGTAGTGATTTAAATCGGGACTTTAACTCTAGATTAAAAATTGATTAAATTAATCCACGCTCGTTTGTTTTGATTTGGAGGCGGACGTGACGTGACGATTTACGTTTAATTTCGCACAGCATTGTGGGTGGTAAAATACAATTCATTTCCTGAAAGCACGCATCCGATCCATACTGCATGAAACCCGGAAGTTAGTATCCATACTGAAATGTTCAGTCTACTGAGGTGGACCCAAAAAATGCATACTGAATGACCACGAAAGTTCAGTATACTGAAACTCCATACTGAACTGTGACTATTCGTTAAGGGCCTCTGTTTACCTGAGACACACTCACCTTTTGCTCCAGGAGTTCATTTAAAAGTAGTGACTGTAAACGGGGTCGTGTTTACTTTCTGGCTGTGAGTTCTGTCAGTCAAATCCAGGCGGGACACGTAGCGAGCGCAGTCACAGCGGCTCCAGCTCCCTTGCCAGCCTCTTCATGTTTGTTTAATGGAAAAAAAAATCTCTCATCGCTCGCTTTGAAGGGAAAAAAGAGATGTGGTGGCAGCTGAATTTAAGACGACATGCTAAGTTGGCTCTCATGGTGGAAGTGTAGCTTGATAAACAACACTGTTGATTCTAGGGGGGGCTGAAATTTAGTGCAGACAGGGTCAAATCTGGAACAGGCTCTCAGCATGGTTGTCACAATCTAACGGCCTCCTGTTCAGTTATTTGGATGAAAATGCAGTTTGAGAATGTGAAAGGAAACGGACTGTATATAGTATATGAATCACACTGGTAGAGGTTTGTTGCTTCTTCTGTTTATTCTACTTCTGCTACAAACTCCCTCTAGTCAATAACCGTCTGCTGTGATGGCACACTGATGGTTTATCATGGCAGTGTCGACCAAGGCATGTTTGTGCTTTTCCTACATTACCCAGAGGCTCAAACTGTAAGTGATTTGGTAATCATTGCAACCCCAGAGACGTTGATTATCGCTCCCTAGAGAATAAAGGTGTCAGCGGAGGTGTCTGAGTTGATTGAAATAATGAAAAGGCAGCTTACTGCTAACCTGCTTCAGACCTCTTTATCAGAGTCAATGAACTCCACAGCTGTCTCAATGTTGATTTGAATCAGGGTGAGGACACAGACTGGACCGAGACCACTCACCTGATCGTTGTTTTTAATCTGTTCATTAGAAGTCCAAATTGCTCGTATTGATTTTGAAGAAAAAAAAGCTTTAACCGATGAGTGGAGTGGACGGAGAGCTTCTTGAATGTCAATTGTGCTGCCAGTTGTGTCTGAAGAATCAGATACGCAAAAATGTTCAACACAAAAGGAGACTAAAGCTCTCTTTTATATAGGCGACGTTTATATATAGGAGTGTAAGCTGTTATTTTCCCGTTAAGGTCAAAAGGCTGCAACATTGGCAGCTTGTCTTTTACTGTTTTGAGGTGTTTTTAATTTAACCTTGTGTGTTGTGACATGATCTTAGAGCTAGCTGTGTTCCCAAAGCCTTTTTAACCAGTAAGGGTCACCAGGTCATCTTCTCCAGGTGGATAGTTGGTGTTACAATCCATCTGGCTTGATACTTTGTGCTTGCTTTTATGTAAATGTTTCCTTAACTCTGCCTGTGTCCATCCTTGTATTAATACACTGTTGGTCAGTGCTCAAAGGTTTGGTCATGTTAGCATTTTAACATAATTACTTTGATTATAAATACTCAATTTATTAGAGTGGCTGTGGTCAATGAGTTAGCTATTAAGGCCAATAAGGAACAAGGGCTCACACGTCTCACCAAGTTTTTCAAAGGTTTGACAACTATTTGCACTTCTGTTTGTCACTAATGACTTTCACAACCTGACGCTGTGCATCTCACTCGTGAGTTCGACCTGAGGGAAATTTTTGGTAGAGTGAGAGGGGAATCTTGGGATCAATATCCTATTGATTTGTAAACCAGGCTTCAAGCAAAATAAAAAATAAAAAACTCTCAATGCTCTCTCTCTTAATATGTAGATTTAGTTTTAAAATGCTTTAATCTTAGAATTTAAAAAGGTTAAATAATTTTCATGTCTCTGTCTCACTGTTAAGGTGCGATCCAGGTGCTGGAGGATGAGCTCAGGAGTCACTGCCCATCGAGGTCTACTTCTACATCCAACACGAGGTGTGGGACATTTCTCAGTACCTTAAAGACGCCTGTTTGTGTATCATTAGTTTCAATGTTAGACGACTTGAATCACAATTATTCATTTTCAAAGCCTGACGCAAGACTGTATCAAATTACCTATTTTATTTAGCAAGGTTGCCCCAAGATATGCATACAAAACATTTTTAAAAACCTTCTGATACGTGTAAACATAACTTTAAAACATTCTACTGATATTTGTGTAAAACAAGCACTCAGACGGGGATAAAGCGGACAGAAGGGCGGCGGTAAATGATAAACTGGCAGGAGTAAAGATTCCTCTCAGGTTTCAGACAGATGTACTCTCCTACCTTGACTCATGACTCTCCTTTATTGCACCCAGCTTTTATACTCAATAAGGAATAAGCATCAACATATTAGATCATCTGACTGAACGTCTGACACTCTGTTAAATCATTTCATCATCATTCCCTTTAAGAACAAAGATAAACATTCGATGTAGTGCTTGTGAGCAATGACAGACAACTCATGACAAACGTATCCCCCGGATAAATAATGGTTTTACAAGTCATAGTTTATTCCATGTGCTTTACAAGGATATAAATAATGGCCAAAATTACAAAAATCAGTGTGCTGGAAGCCCAAGCCTATGTACATAAGTTGGTCAGCAGTGATGTCACTAAATAATCCGTTTCAGTCTTTCAGTCTCCACCCAAAATACAATCTCTACAACCTACCACTTCTTTCACCTCCAACCTTTATTTTGGTACCTTGTTTCCAGTGCCATGTACTGCAATCCTTTATTCTTTTCTCTTTTACATTACATCTATGAACAATGAGTTGGCAAAATATCTATGTACATTTATAATTGGATAATGTCTCATCCAAATAATACAGTAATACTGCGTTTAAAATAGTACATCTGCTAGATAAGAGTAGAGCCCCATGAGAAATGATGGAGGGTTTGACCTGACGAGAGTTAGCGAGCCACCTTCAACATTCTCTCCGTGTATATGATCATCTAGGTTTAGATTTTATTTTTTTTTAAAGGATGACCATCATTCTCAAGCCCAAGGTTTTTTTTATCTCATCATATCATAGAAAAATAATGTAACATTAAGACAACAGTAGACAAGAATTGCACAAGAATAATCATAATCATCATGGTAATATAATACTCTCATATTAAACATTAAAATGTCGGGCAATACCAATAGAATACTTTTTTTAAACGCCAGATGCAGTTTTGTTCACATAGGTTCATCATCCGTCCTGATAAACACGCCTGTGGCATCTCGAGGGTGTTGCAAGCTGTCCAATCACATTAAAACGCTTGTGCATATATCTCTGGATTATTTTCTGACTTTAAAGAAAAAGAAAAAAAAGGAGCCGGCCAGAAGTCCTCAAGCCCATGCCCATTCCAACACTGACACATGCCCAGCGGTGCCTTTGCGAGCCCAATAGTCGCCCTGATACCGAACTCAGTCTCTATAGAGACCCTGTGCCCACCCAAATGTTCACAGGTCACGCCTCCCAGTCGGGCACATTGAACGGATCCTGTTGTAGCTGAAGAAAGTTGATGCTGCTTTCAAACAAGTGTACATTCAGACCGGACTGTTGTCGGTCAATAAGCAGTCCTGTTAGTGTGTGTGTGTGTGTGTGTGATTAACTGTGTCAAGCATCATGTGGATGAACGTTATAATTCTGTAGTCAACCTTAAACACTGTGGAATGGCGTCCATGTTTGTAGTCCTTTGCAAAGTGAGCAAGAGGGTCCTTTGTAGTCCATTTTGCATTGTATGTGTGACAAGGTCCGTGTTTAGGGCTGGCTACATTCTTTGCATTCCACAGTAATAGACATGAGCGTCCGGCATTGCCCTGCAAATGAGATGACATCACTTATCCAGAGAGCCCTCACACCCCGCCTCTCCACCGGCCCCCCCCTGCTCAGCAAATCCAAAAATGGCCACCATGCGTCTCACAAGCCACATGCTAAACCTTTTACACACAAGATTTGTTACCCTTAAGTAAAATAAGGTTAACGGCCAGGGGGGAAAAAAAATCCACGTGGATAAAACAATTCTGAACATTTACACACAAATGTGCTGAAGAAGGTGCTATAAAGAAAGGAAAACACCGACTTCTTCCTGTGTTAAAGGTCAAGTTTAAAGTTGTTTGTCAAAAAAATTCACAAGTTTGTAAGTATATTCAAAAAAATAATCTGATAGAAAGAATCAAAAAGTTGAAATACATTCTAGTAGCCTGCTGGATGAACCAGTGTATGTCAAAGTTAGCCTGTGCTACATCGCTTCTCCTCTAAGTCAGCTCTCCTGTTTGGTTAAAAAAAAGTCTATTTAGTCTGAACTTCCCTCCAGTTGTCATGTGTTGACAACCGCCCTCCTCATTGTCAGCTCCCACACGGGGCTCATCAGACAGCTAGAACACTGTCACAGCGCTTAGCAGTACTCTGGTTAAAAATTTCATTCAAATTGTCAGGGAGAGTTTTACAAAGGGGCTGAAATGCGGTGAAAAGCGAGGGATGGAGGCAGTCAGAGGAGATAAAGAGAGGGAAGCCTAACGAATGCACCCAACAGCAAGAAGAGAAAGAAACAAGAAGCAGAGCAGCCGCCTGGCTGTCCGCTGACTGACCGACGAAGAGTTGGAAAAACCTAGCTGACCATTTCCCCTACAGGTGGAGACAGAAGTGCACCACAGCCCCGGGTTTAAAGATCATGCGCCAGCCCTGCAGGCAGGAGAAGGGCCCGGGCCAAAGAGGGGGGGGAGCCAAAATAAAGAAAAGAGACAAGGAGGAAGTAGAGACAGCGCAGTGCCAAACGTCATCATGCAGTGGACAGGCTCGGCTAACAGGGCGGGGCGGGATGTTTTGTTTATTTTTCAGCCGGTGAGGTGACGCGGCGGCGTGCGTCACTCGTGCCCAACTCCGGGGCGGGGCCCCAGTACAGGGCAACCTCTGAAAGGCACACACACACAGGAGTGGACAAGGCGGGTGTATGTTAGAAAATAGTGGTCTCGTACTTGGTGTTGACTCCTCTCTTGGCCTCCTGACCCGGCTCCACAATCCATGGCACGTTGGCATGGCCCTTTTGGTCCATGGACGGCTGCTCCATCTGAATGGGAAGAAGACGGAGTGGGCAGTAAGAAAAGGAACACTTTTTTTTTTTTTTTTTTTTTTTTTTGTAATCACCTGAGTATTCTCAATTCTGAGAAAAATCCACAATCATTTATTGACGTGTTTTTGAAAAAAAATGGTGCGATGTCTTCACTTCAACAGCTGCTTCTGGTAAAAATCCACACTTTGCACTCTCTGCAGGGGAATTTTTCTAATACAAGTTCATGCTCAATGTTAGTAAGACAATGAGTGCGGCAGAGTATGACAGTAGAATGAATGAGATGGAGGGAAAGCTATTTACTATGTATTATAATAAACCATAACTCAGATGTGTGAAGGAGATGAGCTACTACAGATTGCAGATGAGAAAGCAGAACAGAGAACATGGACAGAAACTCAGTGACATAAAAAATAATGTCTTATAGTTTACTATTTTCAGAATGCTAAATCCTACCAGAACTGTAAAACTCTCGTGTGTTTTCTCTACATTCCCGTTGTCAAAGCTATTGACTCTTGTCTCATGTGCCATCATCATCAAAGCTGAGAAACTATCCAAACAAGCTGCATTGCTTTCAAAAATAACTCGGCGACAACCAATCAAGTAGCTTTGGTTTTGTTGCTGAGGGCGGTTTTACCTCCTTTCTATTGGTTCATTTTCAGATGACTTGGGGGGGAGGGGGAACTACAGTGACGGCTGCATTTTTAATGGTAGAATACTCATTTCTTCCCTTCACATTCCCTCTAAGCTTATATATATATATATATGTATATATAACAAGCATAAAATACAACTGAAATGATGTTTCAACTTTAATAAAAGATAAATGTTCCCTCTGAAGTAAAAAGAGTTAATCTCCACAGTACAGTAAAAGAGTAATGCCGCTCTTATCTTCTCTCAACACATGACCACAGCTACAATACAGAAACTAACTCTGTTATGAATCCAGTTCTCCATCCTCTCCCGCTCACACAGCCATGGCAAGACCTTATAATCTTGTTATAAGGTTACGGGATTAGGAACAAACGCATTTCCCATCTCACAGCGGCTCCGGCCATCATGCTCAGTGAAGAACTTGTTCAGAGCGTCACCTCCTTCTGAAACTCATCAGACACAAATAAAGCCGCTGAAGAAAAACCTTAAAACAACACTAACAACAACAGTAGTTCTTCGTGTTCTCCAAACGAGAGGGACAAGAGGAAAATGCGTAAAGCTTGAAGGACCCTCGATGTGTGATGGGGCTCTGCAAACCTTCAAAGGAAAGCAACGTCAGGTACCAAAGCAGATGTGAATCATGCTGTATGTAATGGAAGTCTATTGCACTAAGCATATTTGAATTTTTTTTTTTTTGGCACAGATTGTAAACTCTGGAAGTGTAGGCTTCTTTTGATGACCCTTTAAATATTCAATAGCTCATGTGCTAGATGAAGATGTGGATGGGGATGGGAGGGAAACCATGTCAGAGGGAAAATAACTGTGTAAAAACTAATTCCAAGTGTTCTTCCATTCATTGATTTTCTTCTGCTTATCCTCGGCTTTGATTAATTGGCAGCCAGCGTTAGCAAGTTAGTCCAGACATCCCCGTCCCCAGCACCATTATCTACCTCCTATAGGAGCAGCCCCAACGACAAAAGGCCACAGACAGTGTCAGGGTTTCTTTTACCTTTCAGCTCACTCCCTCAGTAAGGTACAACATACTCTACCTGCATTATGCAACTCTTTGCCAGTCAAACTCAAGCTAAAAGTTGATTCTCAAACCCAGAAGTGCTGACTCATCCCTAGCACCCCTTCTTAATTTGCCAACCACCCAAGTACTGCGTGTGCCGGAAGTCACAGTTTGAAGAAGTGATTCAATTTCGACGCCCTAACCCCCACCAACAAAAAAAGAAACTGTAATATGTGACATTAATGGCATCGACAAACATCTGCCATTAGATTTTATCTTGCTGCAACACCAACAGCACTTTGGTTTAGTGACTTGAGGACCAAGTGGCTGATGGTAAAGACCCTGGTGCTTAATATTCCATCAGGACCCTCACTGGTTTGCAGGTCCCCAAGCACTTTCTTGCACTTCAGTGTAAAACTGAGGAAGCCCTCCAATCCTCAACTGATCTCCAATTAGTGTTCGGTCTACAGCTTTCTAAGGTCAGGATTAGTTTTCATTAATCTTTCTTTAATATTTAGGCTCTCAAGATCACTGGCTCCACCACTGGTCTAAGGACGTCACTTTTACCCAAAGTTGATTCAGTGTAGTCTGGCACACTAAAAAAACTAAAGGAAGAGAATGGTAGCACGTGTCTCTGTTAGCAGTTACGAAATGAACTGGGTTGGTTTTTTATGACTAGCTGAAGTGTCACATCTGTTCTTTACGATGTTACGATTCACTTAGCAGACGCTTTTATCCAAAGCGACGTACATCAGAGAGTAAGTACAACACTAATGTTTGGTTGATGACATGGATGTAGAGGTGGTAAGTGAATGTCAGACATACAGTCACTGCAAACACACGACGGCAACGGGATGTTGAGCAGGTTAAATAAAAGACAGGATAAGAATGGAAGCACTTACAAATGGCGCTTTCTTCTTGACTAAAAGAAAATTATGTGGGAAAAAGGAAAAGCAGGGAGGACCTGTGACTGAGCTTTGTGAGGAAGATGGAAGAGTCGAGGGGGAGGAAGAGGAGGGTGGAGAGGAGGCCGGTGAGGGGTGTAAATGTGGCCCAGTGACCAGCGGCTGGCGGGGGGCATGATGACCTACAGGGGCAGAGGTCATACACAGGTCAAAGAAGGCCTGGTCAGCAACACTCACACCAACAAAAAAAAAAACAAGACAGCAGCAGCAAGGCGAAACCACTGCAACGACAGAGTAGCTGCATGGCAACAGGGATAGGCAACACCACTCCAAAACCAAAGCCAGAACCATAGCAACAACAAGGCAGCAGAATGATTGCCCTGGCAACAGCCCGGGACAGCGGCATTACTGCAGAACATCAGAACAGCAAGAATAGGCAACGCTACACCACATTTATATTACATAGCAGCTCCTGCATGGCAAAAGCATTCCCAGCAAGATAAAAATGGTTACGACAACCGTGCAAAATCCTTAAGACTAGCTCGTATCCAAATTTTCTAAGTGAGTAAAAAGTCATGACAAATTCTGCTAATGAGGTGAGATAACTTTTATTAAGGTCAGGGCTCCTTGACCGCACAAATTAATGAACCAGCTGCTTGTCGACAAGCTGTTATCACTTCACTGGAAGTCTTTTTCACTCCCTTGTAGGAACACAAGGTCTTAACAGTACATGATACATAGCTATGGACATGTAGCTACAAAGCTACATTTTTCAAGTTATGGTGACTAGCCGATGCTGATTGCAGACAAGACACACACATCACACACCTTCGTGCTAATGACGGCAGGTTAAGGGGAAGTTTGTTAGAGGTGTTGGAGCAGTTGTGCTCACATAGCCACGCACACAGCATAAGAAATGACAATGGCAGGTTGAAAACAGACGCGAGTGGGCAGTGAAACAAAGCAACAGTTTTTTTTTTTAAAAGCACAGGGGCTTGAGAGGTGCTGCAGGATGGAGATTATGGCTTGCAGGTGGCAGGAATATTAAGTGAATCCTGCAGCATCTTTGCCCTGCTGCACATCACAAGCCATTAACTCCACACACACAAACACACCGACACACACACACGCAACACGGTTGAAAAAGGCAATTAATGGTTAATGTAATGGTTGCCAAGTCAGCAGATAGCATGTTCACATATCTCTGTAGGCACGGGACCGCGCACATACTGCATGTGCTCTTTAAAAAAACCATATATTTTCTTTCCTTACTGTCTCACATCTCGCTCTAACTTTAGAAAGTGAGGCCATTCCTCTGGAGCCGCCGGTTCTCCTCCATCACCAGCTCTTTCTTCAATGACTCACGGTATGTAAATGTAACTTTCATGTGATCCGAGCACACTGATATAGCCCCTACAGTAACTCTATACTGGATGCTTCTGACACGTGTGTTGCAGTACCAGCTGATGCGTGGCCGTGGAGGAGGGAAATGTGTGCAGAATGGGTTAGCGTGACTATTTTAAAGCTGCGTCGGGGTTAATGGGAGGTTGACGGGTTTACGGGCAGACTTTCTGACGCTGTGTTTGCAGGAGGCATGACGCAAGGCCCCAGACTTTGCATATAGACGTAGGAATCATGATGGCATGTGGGACGTTACTATCTAGGCTAGGACTGTATGTCAGTGTCAATACCTTGTTGGACGCGTAATCGTAATCTGACGACTTTTTAAAGGGCTCAGAAGCTTGTTTGTAGTGTGAGAAATCGGGATCCTGTTGGTGGGGCCGTGTCTTGTCTCTGTGCTTATTCTGTTTCACTGATCGCTGTTAGGGGGCAGTAACAATCAAAGCGTGGAAAATTGTGAACAAAGATACTGCAGAAGAAGAAGCTCTTGTTAAAACAATAGTAAACAGGGCCCGATTGTAATAATGATGACAACAAACACATTGATTTCAATGTAGTACGCTGCTTCATCCTCTCATCACCTGAGATTAAATCAAAGAAGTGAATTTATCGCTAACTCTGCTAATGAACTAACAGCACTGAGCCTTTTAACTAAATACTCAATGCACCCGCTCAGGCACATCAGAGTTACCCGCACACTTCAACACTTTCATGGACTGAAATGTCAATACATTTATTCTGCATGCACCACTGCTAAATGTAGGAGTGTTCAGCATGGGGATTCTTTATCTTCTCTCACACACGCACACACACATACACTCTCACATGCACACACACATGCACACAGAGTGGGGCGAGCGAGCAAACCTCCCCTGAGCCCAATGCAAACAGGCCTCATCAATCAGCCTGGTGTGTGTGTAAGAGACTGCAGGGACAACAAGACTGAATGGACGCTTAACAGATCAAATATCCAACCAACACCTCTGCCACCCTGTCACACTCTCTAAATACAAACATCCCACCATAATCCAAGTGAACCAAACTCAAACTGGAAAAAAAAAAAAATGACGTTACAGATCGAGGATGGGAGAGCGGGACGAGTCAGAGCGGAGTGAATATGGGACAGAGTTAATGTGATGTTGGTTCAGTGTGATTTGAAGCTGATTCGGAACAGCTACTAGTGGTGCAACGGATCACAAAACTCACAGTCCGGATCAGAACGGTTATCAGATTGGCCACACAGTCTAAGTAGTCTAAGTTTACGGCTACAGAATAGAGCAGGCTCATAAGTTACTACTCTGATTGGTGTAGCCATCAGCTCATATCTGCATGTAGAACACATGTAAAATGAAACAAAGAAAAGTCACAGCAGTGTTTGAAACAAAGTGACCATGCAGAATGAAATATCAACGCTTTATGTCCTGTTCCTGCATGAACACTTAGTGTGCACAACGTTGGTAGTTAATCTCCATAGCGCCTGCATGCACTACTGAAACTGTGCCTCCTTTTCACTCTGAAAAGAGATTCAGCAGCAGTACATTTACACCATGTTGATGTTGATTTTCCATTTCACCGCGGATTAGTGTGTCCCAATCAGGTGGTGGATGATCCAAACAGATCAAGTGTGATCCGTTTCACCACTAACAGCTTCATTTCAGATCACGAGTTGAAAGGTGCTACGACTAGTCAAAGTGAGAATCCATCTTAAAAAACACAATTCTTTATAAGAAAACAAGGGAATGATCATTTAAATCTTCAGGTTATTACAAAAAAGTGTCAATAAGATGTAAAGAATTGAGTTTATAAACGTTATCACAGATTAAAAAAGGAACTTTGCATTTTCCAAAACTGGTGTCTCTGTTGTGATTTCAGTTTGAGATGGATTTTCCCTCTAACAGCGGTTCGCCTGTGTGGCAGTGATGCTTACAGATTTACGGATGTTGACTCGAGGTTTGGGGACGGGTTTGCTGGGCTTGCTGTCAAAGCTCTCCGGCAGCGTGGACGATCCGTGACCGCTCTTCCTGGCCTGCAGGGCCAGCTGGTAAGCAACCTCGAAGGCCTGGCCCAGCGTCAGGATGATCTCATACGCCAGGTTCTGATTTGAGAATAAAAGACAAATGGTTGTTAGAAAACATTGTTATAAATATAAGTTCTAGTAACATACAGCTGTATCTGTTCTTACCACATCAAAAGCAGTGAAGACGTGGCAGTAGTGGTGACTGGACTTGAGGTCTTTGGTGATGTAGGCAAACGTAGACAGATCCTCTGGATCCTGAGCCGCACACGAGATGTTACGGATCTCATGTTCTGCTATTATGTTCTGCAGAAGGAGAAAAGGAAAAGGGAAGAAAAAACGAAAAAACAGGCGGAGAGATAAAGAGATGCAGAGAGAGAGAGAGAGAGAGATTGTTGATTATCCCCAGCGAGCCATTTCATGGAAAAACAAATGTGATTTATTATTTATCTCATTTCATACATATCCCAAAGCCATAATCACTGCAGCACTTTTTCGGTTTGAGAGTTTTGTGGAGGCACTGAGTTGGAATCTGTCCTCTGGTAATGTCACTGCAGAGCACTCAGACTTTGTGTTTTGTTAATGAAAGCACGTCTCAGTGCTGTGATTCGTAAAAGAGGAGAAAGTGTTTCAGAGACGGCTGCTGTTAGGGGAGCACCATTGCTCATACTGGACTGTTTTATCTTTGTGTTCGATTCCTTCATAAGAAATCAGCTAATCGATTGTTAATGTGTTGATGTTTAGCATACTGTAGCAGGTATATAAGCCACAGGAGGATCTGATGACTTGAAGCTGTTGGACATACTGAGAAATGTCTCTGAGTGGGCAGAGGGACAATGCAAGATGAGTTAGGATTACCTGGTGGACTAATTAGAGTCACTAACAACACATTTTATCACCTATTTGTGTCATGTAATAATGCCCAGCCAAGAGGAGGGAAATAATGAACTACTTACTAACATAACAAAGTGTATGTAAAGGTAGAGTGGACACTCCAGTACTTCTAATAAAAATAAAACATTCATATTTTCTTACTGTGACATGTTTTTTTCTACCCAAAGGTTTCACGTTCCAATGTTTTACACGTCGGATTGGGAGTCACTACCTGATAGGAATAATTGACACCTTGGTGCGAAATTGTGAACCTGCTAACATCTCCATCAAAAGTGTTTTCACATGTGGCACAGATCAGACTCTCAAACTGGTTACAAATCCACTCGTAAAAAAACACTTCTTTCTGTCCAAATAGAGACACACTGGTCCTGGCCTTCACTCATCTCTCACTCTGGACCAGTGCTGATCAACTGTGAAATAATGTGTTTTAGAAAACTGAATCCTGGAGTCTGCGTTTCTCCTTCAGCCTTATGAATATTCTATTAAACTGAGTAGGCTCTTATTGATTTTCTCAACATCAGCTCAATCTATTCCATACGGATTATCGCCTCTCTTTGTGTTTGCCCTCTTTTACGCCGCATCGATTTTTACACAGTACAGTTTGAAACCAGTCTGCAGCAGAGGCAAACATCAGCACTGCTATGCTGTCCATTTCTGACACCTCTGAATGTCACTCGTGTTCAAAGGCTGACCTTTGATGTGTTATTTACAGCAGGAAGCGGGAGCTGTGAGTGTTACCTTATTCGTGGCGTCTATGAACTTCACTCCCTTGTAGGACACAGAGAGCACGATGGTCGGCACTTTCTTCATCTGTTCTGTCGACTTCTTGGCGCGCACAAAAAAGCAAAAAGGAGAGAGAGAGAGAGAGGCAGCGATGACTTTTAAGGTGGGAAATAGTGCACACTGTTGTTAAAGAAATTAAGAAGAAAAATCAATCTGTAGCGGTAACAATCTTTAACATCCCACAGTAGAGAAACTGAAATTAGTCACAGATGAATGAAGTTCAGCTGGGTACTAAGGTTTTCAAAATGTTGTCTACTTTTCATACATTTAGATAGTTTCTATTATTTTAATCTACAATAGAATAAAAAAAAACTGAAGCTCTAAAAACCTTCAGAGCTTCACTCATATTTTTATCATCTTTATATCAAAAGCTGCTGCAGGAAAAGAGAGAGAGAGAGAGAGAAAGAGAGAGAGAGTGGGGGAATGTAATGCTGGAAAGGAGCCACAGGTCTGATTCAAACCCTGGCCGCCCGCTTGGAGGACAATTGCCTCCGTACTTGGGATGGAAGCACTGACCACTAGTCCACTGGGCCAGAGGATTTAATATAGTTTGATTTTCATACATATTGTGTTGAAAAATTGAAGGTTTCCTCTTAGAATAATTGTTTTGCTGTTTAATCTCATTTAGTCTCTTATTTGTATTGAGTTCATAATGTCTGTATTTGTATCGCATCAATGTTTCTGTATTTTCTTTTGCAAATTAGCCAACGCTAGAAACCTTAATGCATGGCATCTACTTTGTGCTTAACATATGAAGCAATGTTTACTGCATGTGTTCCTGTTTAAATAAACGAATAATAATTTTAAAAAAAAGTTAAATATCTCTGCTGAATTGTATACTATTATAATTTAAACACAACTTAGTCCATGTCAGGGAGCTTGTGTTGGGGTGTGAAAGCGAAGAAAAGTTCAATTAGCTACTCAAAACAATATTGATGACTTCTTCCTCGATCACAAAGGTCGATTTTACTCATCTCCAAAGGCTCAAGTGTTCTCTCCTGGATACATTACTACACCTGATCATATGAGGTGCTGGAAATCCAATAAGTCTTTCAGCTTGTAAGCCACGTCAGACCCTCCTCCTTCCTTTTAATTACATATCGGCACCTTAACGCGTCTCAATAACCTATATATAAAGTCATTATGCAGAGATGTGCTGAGAAGATCCGTGTGATTTACACCCAAACTGGCGTCACTCCCTGAGCTATCATCCTACCTGCCAGAGATTCAATATATTCAGTAAGATAGAAATGAGATGAGTCCCTTCCCTGCTTTCTTTTTGATCACTTTCTATCTTTAATCACCTGTCATCCAAACATCTCGGAGTCCGTATTTCTATCTCTCTCCATCCCCCATGTCTCTCTCTCATGTTGAATTGTGGAATCTATTCGCTGCTTTCCTTTCACTATCACTTCCTTGTCTTTGTTCCCTTTCCTTCCTCCCTGGTTGCCGCGTGTTGCTTGCTGCAGCTCG
The DNA here is from genome assembly GCF_963930695.1 of Labrus bergylta. NCBI lineage: Eukaryota > Metazoa > Chordata > Actinopteri > Labriformes > Labridae > Labrus > Labrus bergylta. Next base: position 6,096,187 of record NC_089217.1, read on the forward strand.
GCCTTGTCAGGATCAGGTAGTGGAGAAAAGCTGACAAAAGCAGCGCTGATACACAGCTAGAGGCGGTGCAGATGGGATTTAAGTATCCACATCTACCTCCACGGTGGATGCGATGGAGGGACAGATGAAAGGAGGGAATGCTGGGGAAGAGGGGCGAGCGAGCAAAGGAAGAAGACGCGGTTATAAAAGTCAGATTGATATGATGCGCGATATAATTACGACCTTGGTGTGCCCCAAAGGTGTCTCATACTGAGAAAGGAGAGAAAGGAAAGATGCATTCTAATATAAAAAACATAAATACAGAGAGAGAGAGAGAGAGAGAGAGAGAGAGGGAAAGATGGAGGAGGGGAGAGGAACAGAAGCTTTGCTCATGAATATTAAAATGTATCTTCACACTGCAGCAGCTCGGGATGAGAGTGAGAGATGTGAACCGAGGGCTAGAAACGAGCAGAGACAGTGTTACTGTAAAATATGTAGAGTGAGTGAGCAGGAAGAAAAGATGTGAGAGAGCAGGAGACGGGATAAAAACGGAGAAGAAGGAAAAAGAGAGAGAGAGAGAGAGAGCATCAGAACGACACAAAGTGAAAGGGATAGATAATAAGCTGTTGGCGGTAAAAGGCGGGTCATGAGCTATCAAGCCACACAGGCAAGGATATTAAAAAAATGAATCCCTCACTACACCAAATCCACCGTCATGATACTCGAAGTTTGTTTAAGTGTGAGTGGGAGGCATCACGCTGAGACTGTGTCCCAGATTTAAGGCTCCACTCAGGTTTTGTGGTGAAAACATTTATATAATGTTGCCACACGTTACAGCCACGTGCGGTCGTGTTCTTTTTAAGTGTCCTCGCTGTGTTCTCAGCGCGAAACGTGAATAAATCAGTCAAAAGCAGAAGTGAAGAGAAGTGTGAGGCTTTTTTCTTTACCCTCATTTTGGCACAGGCGTCTTGTGTGGACTCTGTTCCTCTCAGCTCCTTCACAAGCATGGAGCCCAGGTACTGTGAAAAGAAACACAGACAGTATGCTCTGATGAATAAACAAGTGACTGTCTGTTCATGGCTGCCTATGAAGCGTTCTAACCATGAGAGCCTCGTCATGTCTAGTAAGAGCTGGTGGGTCGCTCTTTACGTGAACTTGCCGGTACAGCCAAATACTGTTCTTGTGCACCTTGAACCAGAAGCAAAGTCTCACATTTGGGAAGCTAGAACCAGGAAATTTTGAATATTTTTGCAAGATAAATACCGAAAATGCAAAAAAAACTTTAATTCCATTTGAATTTGTTTTCAGATTAAGATTCATTCTCAGGTCTGAAACCTTCCAGAAGATGATGTGACTCACTCTGATTCAGTTCTACCAATAAACCCTGAAAAGAAATGACTGAGTGGAGCTGCAGTGACGGTCCTCCTCTGATTGTGAGGACGACGGAACAATCAGAGCAGACCTCTCAAAAGGAAGCTCAAAGATACTGGAAATGACACGGAGGATGACATCAGTGTTTGCATCACTTCGCTCAGGTCATGGCTGCTGACAGCTGCCTTCATGCAATCAGCTTGTAGCCGTGGTGATCCTGCTTAACCCCTTCATTATGGAGACATACTCAGAGCTACACTGGCAAATGACAAATAAGCAATGTAACAGCATTGTTACCCAGCATATGATGCTGTCTGTATTCCCATTAACACAACCTGCTTCAGCAGTAAGAAAAGGACTTCACAGCCCATTTTATAGCAAAGTAAGGATGGTCCTGTACATTGGTATTGGTCGTTATCGGACATAAACCTGTAAATGTGACATGCACCGATGTCAGTCTACTGTGTGTAATGCTGGTAGCTAGTTTACCTAACTCCTGATTCAGAGGAGAGGATTTGATTGGTCAGTAGAAGTCCCCTGTTGGACTTTTTTTTATATCTTTGAATGTGAAAGAAAATGTCGGCAGTGTGGGAGTGTTACACCATCTCTCTGGGAAAGATCAGCGACGAGCAGTTTGTAAGACATGATAATCACGTCGCTCATTTGGAAAAACAGACAAAGAAGTGATGATAAAAACATCACAATCTGCTATTGGTTAATTGGTTTATTTTTAACATCTGTATCTGGTATTAGCCCTGATTTTCACAATCAGTGCGTCTTATTTAAAATAACACGTCCAGTTTACACAGTGTAACGTGGTCAGGTCTTAATATCCAAGCGGCGCAGCCTCGACTTCGACAGAGAGCTCGCCCCATGATGATGTGGGTGGCATGAGGTGGGAGTCTACACAGGAAGTGAAAAATAAAAATGAGCCTACCTTAAAAAAAAGAAGTCGATGTCTTCTGAAACTGCATTTTGAATTTTTTATTTATTTACCTTTTATGTACCTATTAATTTAATTTCTAATGCCATGTTTTCCTACGTGACACATGAGAACTGATATGTTTAGTAATGCCATTTTAACATCCAGCCATACCCACACACATGTTGATTAAATGCACGCAGACACAGAGCAGTGATTACATCCACCTGGAGGGACATTAACACCAGAGTGCGGCTGCTTCTCCTCTCTGGATGAGACTTTGAGGTCAGACATTCTGCACACGTACCGATCTGATTTAATAAAGAAGCCACTAATGGTGACAGTGTTTTACGGGGACGATATTTATGTGGACATTAGAGCACTTAATGGGTGTGACTTTCACCACCTTACATCACCTCCCTGCTTATTTAAGAGGCCTTAGTTCTCATAGTGAGGAGGGCTTTTAGTGAATCAGAACACTTATATTTACAGCTTTTTTCCCTCCCCGTCAGACTCGACGATAAATGACTCCGGAGTCTGAGACCACAGTGCTGAATATCTACCTCTCAGATGAGATCTTACTTTGGATTTTTGGAGCTAAAGCATCATTTTGGGGCAAATAGCTCTGCGTGATGGCACTGCCTGTGACTCAGTCATATTTTCAATTTGTGTGTCTGGTCCTTGTCAGATCAGAAGGAGGTCATCTGGGCATGTTAATACTCTATCTTGATCCTCGCTAACAATCTTGAATCGTTGTTATGGCAGGGTGTCTGGCAGTTCTCCTAGAAATTGCATTACAGCTGCACTCAAGGCCAGCTGCAACTTCACGAGTCTGTTATTAGGTCTTAGATTAAATTGAAGACGTCTGTAATACAGCAGGGACTAACTTTCTACAGCTATGTTAGCAGCTCTGTGAGGCTTCACTCCAGCATGGTGCCGCTTTTAATAGCATGCTAACATCAGTACGAGGCAACAGTCACAGTGGAGACGATGCCAAATGTTGATGTTTTACCATTATCTTAGATTAGTGTGCCAGCTCGCTAACACGCTAATATGCATGCTGACATTATAATATGTACTATATATGAAAGTTAAATCAAGGCTGATCATAGCAAAGTTGTCAGTCATTAACTAAAGTCTTAGACAGATGGTAATTTGAATAAAAGGAAAGAAATGTGATGACTAGGCGTTTTCAGGGGGCGTTCATGTTTGGAAAAAAATCAGGTAAGAAAACAAATTCAGCAAATACGAGCGATTAAATACTTCATATGTGCAACTGATCTAATATTTATTGAAGATAGACTTGAAAACTGTGACTCTTTTTCTAAAACACTGTTGTTTTTAATATTATGACAGAGCGAGAGGAGTAAAGTAAACTAAAGTTCAGTATCAGAGCTCCCTGATATTTCTATATTTGATGTATCCACAGAAGCTTTGATGTTAATATCAAACACACACAGAGTCAGTGTTTAGAGAACATGAGTTGTTCCTGATGTAGAGTGAAGTAATGCTATTAAAACGTCTGCAGGCCTTTCCTTGTTATGGATTTGTAATAAGTTGAGATAACACATTTTTAGCTCTGCTCAAAGCTGACCCAGTAAAGTTTAGATGTCATGGGTTTGTGCTGAAAGAGGAGCAGGGCTTTTTGTTTATTTGGAGCCCGAGATGAAAATGAGAGCACTGCTGCATCCTTTTGGCTTGTTACTGTCCTCCTTTTTCTCTATTAACACAATAGGCTCCTCTCTCTCTCTCTCTCTCTCCTCTCTCATCACTGTCTTATCCATCTCCTTTATTCTTTTTTCACTCTCTCCGTCTGCCTCCAGCTTGACAATATTCATCCTGAGTGCTCTGCGTCTCCCTCTGTTGTGGCTCCCGCTCATTTATCTCACTTTCTGAGCTTTCTGGAGCCGGCTGTCCTGGGACGGCGGGCATTAGAGATGTTGTCATAAATGGCTCCATGAAAGCACCTCTATATTTTCCCCTGATGGCCCTCCCTGCTGTGTGTTCCCCTCTATGCGACTGTGTAGTCGAACATCTGTCAGAAGCCTAATGCGTCACATTTTTTACTCTCAAACTTCTGAGGTGAGAAAAAACGAAAGAGTAAAGATTTTCTTTTCGACATATCTTTTGGATCTCTTCCTCGCTGCCTTTTTCTCATCTTCTCCTTGCAGTTCATTCAGATTTGATTTCAGCATCACACTGAATTCGGTCTCTCTCTCTAACATCTCTATCCTGCACTCCTCCTGCTCCCTCGTACCGAAACCATCCAGCTCACATGAAAGAAATATTACATTCCCCCTCTTTGTCTATAAGAGCCAGCGGAGTTTCAAATTGCTTTTCTGCACTGTTTTACCTGCTCCGAGAAGGTAATCATTCCAGTCTGGAAGCTGAGCTTATAACCCATCAGAGGTGCAAGGTATCCGTGGTAACTTGGATATATAACTCCCTTTATATAACTGCCGCATGTCTAAATTTACCAAAGTGCTGAGAACATCTGAGTGCAGCTCTGACTGAGACTGAGTGTGGTATAGAGTCTGTGATCTTTGATATTCTTCCTTAAAGAATCTATTGATAAATCAAGTATTTGACGAGCCAATCAGCAGTCGATCAGACAACTGTTCTGAGAACTAAAAAAGTAAAGTTTCTTTACGCAATGGAAGCAAACATTTTTTTAGGTTCTGGCTTCTCAAATGTGAATGTTTGTTTCTCACCTTTGTCCCTTATGACAGGAGCAGAACCATTTCTTTGGTTTGGGACATTTCATTTGAAGCAACATGTAATTTAATCACCTTTACTTTCAAGAAATAAAATAAAATAAATGAATAAATATATAAAATTATCTGCAGATTGGAAAACTCCTCATTAGTTGTAGGCTGACGACCTGTGCTTGCACTAAGACACAGAGAGTATTAAGATGAAGGGATTCAGACTCACGTAGGCCTCGTAGTCACAGGACTGAAAGATAAGCTTCTCCGGGTGATGCTGCCAGTACTGCACCGGGGTGGACGAGGTGGCCTCGTTGGGTGGACGCAACGTGATGGGCTCGCACCACTCGCCTGCCTGAAACGACAAAACCAATCACACATCAGGACCCCGATAGGCTCACACCAGATTACAAGATGCTGCATGACAGGAGAGCTTGTGCTGTGAATCCCATGTTGACAAGTTGTTGGCTCGACAAATGTGTAAGTTCAGAACGAGGCAGCTTTTCCTGACGGAACACGAACACGGCCTTCAAAGTGATCACGCTTCAGAGAACATCGCAGGAGGAAAATTAAACATTAAACGTGAATTATGCTCCGCTTCTGAACGTTCCCACTCTCCCACTCTCTCTCAGACTCACCGCTTTGTCACCCCTGGATCTCTCCCCTCTCCCCCCTAAAGGAAATACCTCAATCTCACCTGCACGCTTCTAAAATGTCTTGAAATAACAATTAAGTCTCTTTTAATGGTCCTCCATCCTTTGCTAAATAAAACCAAATGAATTCCTGAGTAAGGAGGTATGCACACATCCTGTAGCCGTGTGTTTATGTGTCTCTCTGGTATCTGCTTGCTCTCGTGTGTAATCCTTGTGAGAAGGTTGGCGAGGCACTGTGGAGGTGAGATCTTCTGATAACATGCAGAGATGTTTGATAAACAGCCGGGGATAAGCCTTCGGAAAAACAAGCATCGGCCAAATCTACATTCAAACAGCGTAACCTTATTACAAACGTACAACCTACAGATTCAGCCGGAAATCTTCAGTTGCATTAACTTTTAGAATGAATCACCACGAGGAGAAGAATGTGCAGAAATAGCTCTGAACTGCTGCTCTTTTTCATGATTAGATTTTTAAAAAAAAGAGGGAGAACAGAAGGTGAGGGGGAAACATTCATGTAGCTACATTTAGAGAATAAGGGTAATTAAATTCAGCTTTTCTGTAATAGTTTATCAGTTTATTCTGGAGATGCTGACTCATCGTTACACCGCAGAGGACTGCTTCTAAAAATGGGATTCACACTGATGCACACACACTTAAGTTTCAGCTGGGTAACCCAAAGTGTGGTAATCTGTACCCATAAACTCTGTGATTCACAAAAAAAAAGGGACTCTAATCAGAGCGAATCAAAACACAGCTGCTGCTCTCCGACGTGCGCACACACATTGAAGTGAGTGTGTCTGAGTCATTGAGCGTTGCTGATTGGTAATCATAAAGCTCTAATTTTAGGTTTGGAGAAGTGTAATTGATGCTGGAAAGTTGATACGCTTATCATAAAAAAGTACAACATGTTTACTCAGAACAATCTTTAGTTGTAAGAGGTTAACTACTGGAGCCTTCTATCTTTTTCTTAAAGCTGTATATACATTAAGTCTGATTGCTGTCTGCATAGCTTTTCTTTTTACAGCACAAAGTTTCAGACATAGATCTCATGTTTACTGACGGCTGCTGGTGTCAGATGGTCGGCCTGCTGCAGTTTATTAATGGTGAATTTCCAACAAATAAACAGGCTGATAAAACACTTTGGCTTACATCCTGTACTTATTAGGGGCCAACGTTTTATTACTGGAACGCTTCATTGATGATCAGTATTTGCCTTATCAGGAATGCAATAAAGCCTGACAGCTTATTAGTTTATATTCTAATGAGTAAAAACACAGAATAAAATTGGAAATATCAATTAAACCCATGTTTTATCTTTCTTTATTATTCGATTTCAAGGACAACTACCCAACTAGATTCTTGTTGTCTACTGTCCCATATAGATTGAGACTTCAAACTAATTCTTTCTGACTTCTTCACCTTGTTGCCCAATAGCATTCTCAGGATGTAAGTCTTAAAAAAGCTGCACAAATATGGAGTTTCATTCTTGGAAAATTCCTCAGTATTTCCCCCCCAAACAACCATGCCACAGGACAGAATGAAGCATTTGTTGGGGGGACTAATTTCTGCAGCGGATGAATACACGTTTGTCTCTCTTTTGAGTGTTCGCAGCAGGACTGTAAATGTGGGCATTGCATGAAATAAACTACGGTGTTAAAGAGAACAGCTCCATGTTGTTTTCATTTAATTATTTTAACAATAAAAGAGATTAAACTCAAAAGCTGTCTGTGGAGAATTATAGATATAAAGAATGGTAATATAAATATACTTGTTCATCCAGCCAACAACATCTCTGTCTCTAACCATTCACAGCACTCTCCTGTCCATCCCCCCCCCCGTCTCCCTCTCTCCTCCATTCATCCTCCAACCTGTCCTCCGTCCTCACCATGCTGACTTGGGCCATCTGTCGCTCCAGCTTGGATCGCGGCACGTCGTCAAAGTAGTTGTCATTGCTGCGCTGCCTGCGCCGGGCGTCCGCCTGCATGATGAGGTGCTGCACGTCCAGAGATCCGCCCGGGACCCCCGCCGTGTACGCCGCCTGGCCCACTGAAGGGCTGAGCTGGGGAGGAGTGTGGTTCCCTACGGGCTCCTGGGGACAGATGGGGGGGGGGGATGGGAGGAAGAGAGAAAAGGTTCATTCATCATTTCATAATATGCTGTGTCACTGCCGCTAGTAGCAGAAGTAGGACAGTCACTGTGCGCTGTCACATTTCATTTCTCAGCCACAGTGTGAACATTCTGCTGAGTGCCGGTATCTTAAAAAGTGCTTTGTAAAATCGGGGACACAGACACCGTCCTCTCACGAGGTGGTCTCAGCAGGTCCACCAGAGTTACTTTAACGCTGCGCTGAAGCTCACTGTCACTTGAAGTGAAAGCATCGCCCGAATCCTTAAAGTGGAAAAAGATGTTCATTTAAGAGGTTTTCCAAGCCAAGCGGAGACTTCAACTCCCACAAGAACGAGTCCTTTTCCTTAAGTTTTAATGGTGTAAAAGTCTTACACCCTAGAAGGTCAGATAGTTCTCCTGAGAGGTTATCCACTTTGACTTGATTACATGTGAGACCAGTCTCATTTCTTCCAGGACTTTTCCATTTATATTCAGCTCCTTTAGGCTGTAGAAGCTTCATGATGAGCCATGTTCAGCTCATTCATTACTCTGAATACTTCCACAGTTTAACTGAGTAAACACAGCCCTCCGCTCACACACAGGAAGAAAACACCGCTGAAGAACATCCACTAAGCTTGTATTAAACTATGCAGCACCATATTGCTTTGTTTTTTTCATTACAACAAGCCAGTGGCAACTCTTGATTTAGTTTGGAAACAATAAGCAGAGTTACTAAGCATTTGATTGTTCTAGCCTTCAAATGCGACGATCTGCACCTTTTTCTAATCTTGTATTCTTTATCATTGGTTTAATTGACTTTTTCTTCTTCTTTTTTTTAAACTTGATCCATCACTGCTCATCTCAAAGGGACATGTTGAAACGCTGTGGATGGTTTGGGCTGCACATTTGTACAGAAAAGAGAAGAATTATCGTATCGACACAGAAGCAGAAGGCCTCACTTTGCAAAGAGCAAGAGAGGATAATAAGGACCATTAGAGCGTAACCTGAAGGGAGAGAGGGGGAAAACCAGTTTCTTGTGATTAGTATCCAAGACGGGCCAGGAGGGAGGAAACCGCAGTGGGTCGGCCATTTTGTGCCTGCCTGCCTGCCTGAGAGACTTGGGGGAATCTGAAGCTCCCTCAGAAACACTCAGCCATCTGGGAAGGAAGGAGTGCCGTTTTTTCTGACTAATGAACCCTTAATTAATTGAATCTTCGTTGGTTTAGATATCATCAGGGGTGTTCATGGTTCACATCACATGGTATCTGCAGCGCTCACTGAGACTCACTCACCCGTAGGGAGATGGCCCGAGGAGGTTTCTGTGGGGTGTCTTCGTGTAGCCGGTCCCCCAATGAGGCGAGGATCCGTTTTCTGTGTCCGATGAGACTGATCTTCAGCACCTGAATGAACACAAAGATATTTGATGTTAAACATAACTATGCTGCATTGTTTGTGGATGTTGTGCAACAAAAATCATGAAATAAGGACAGAAAATTCATTATTCATCAATTTTAATAGTTAATATTCGAAAAATCTTTCTGGGAAATGTGGATTTTTCCTATAATCTTTGAGTGTTTGACCTCTGGCCAATTTAAGTGAATTTATTTTCAGGTCATTTTTTCAAAACTTATTTGTGATTGATCAAAAATATAAAAATCCACCAGTAAAATCTTACAGGTCGCAGCTCCACATGACGAGCTGAATGAGTGAAGCTGGCTCTGTCTTGAGCTCTCTGCAGATATTCAGTGCAGGAGAAAATCTGAGACTGAGCTTCCAAAAACACGATGACTCTTAATTTTATTTGCATAATTTAAAAACAGCTTCTCGAGAGCGTGAGAGTTCAAAAGCTTTCAGACTGAATAATAACAGGATCGCATCATCATCTGCAGCAACAAAACAAAACGACATACAGGTAAATGAAAATCATCATGAGCATCATTAGTCTCATATGGAGGATAATGCGTAACCCTGCAGAGCTCTCAGCGAAGAACCTGAGAGTGCATAATGACATAAACGCTTCTAACTCATTCATACATCATGCTAATAATATAACATAACTGACGTGGCTCAGACAATCAGGCTCTCGATGGTGCAGATTATAAAGAGTGCACAGTTTCTTTATATAAAATAAAATAGAAGGTTTAACTGACTTTCTTATTCCTCCAGATAATTGGGATATTTTGTCCTCCATGTGATCACCTTTTGGTTGTCTCTCTTTTGATAGATAAAGAGTCCTAAACCTTACCAGTTCAGGTTAGTGGCTAACATTAATACGTTGTAATTAAACTGATCAAAAGGATGAATATTTATAGTCAACTCCTGTCTCATAACTGTCCAAACACTTGAAACAAATCAGAGGAATAATTTCAGATTTTGTAAAATAGACTTATTTGTCTAGAGGTTGGTTTAAACCTGAAGTTGGTCTTGATTTTAACTAGCGTAGCATACAGTATGTATCAGTAGCAGGGGAAATCAGCTAGCCTGGCTTTATCCAAAGGTTATAATTAAACCTAACTCCATTTATTTGCTGAATTCAGCTGAAATTAAAGTTGAACTTTGGAGACGGTTGTGTTAGCCCCCCAATTCCCAGTCTTTCTGCCAACAAGGCTAATCACACATGGACTCTTGCTCCAAACTTGGCAACTATTATATCAAGACAGCTAATGAGCGCATTTCTCAAACCGCGGAGATTTTGCTTTAAACGAGCTCTGGGATGAATATCCCACAGAGATTAAAGACCCCACATCCCAACACCAGCCCGTGTTGTTGAAGGGTGTTCAGCTGCTTTCTTTTGGGCGTCGTTATTATCTGAGAGCTGAGACAGTCATGAAATGCAACATTATCAGATTGTGTCTGATTCGTAATAGTCTATTGATATCCCCCAGGCGCTCATTACACCAGCACAAACAGAGACAGAACACTCATACACACTCAGACTCTAGTCAAAGTGTTCATTCTTCTCTGGTCACCAGGCGTCCGCTGACTGTGCCAGTTACTGCGTCTTCTAAAGAGACAAGCTGGAACATGGCAGCCTTCTGCAGAGACGTTGTTTACACTGTTATCACCTTCTGGCACCCCATACCTCAGTAGTCAACAAACTGCTGCCTGCTTTTATGGGGCGGTCTCTGGAGGGCGACCAGCTAAGGTATGTGTAAGTGTGAGAGAATCTACAGGGCTAAAGGTGGTAATTAAGCCTCAAGACGAGGCTGTGCTGCCAGTCTAATGACTCTCCCAACAGCCTGGCTTTAAGTCAGGGCTTCCAACACACACACACACACACACACACACACACACACACACACACACACACTGACAAACACACTTCATCATCTCCTGCACCAATTTCTGACCCACACCTACTGGAGGAACATTAAAAAAAAAACAGACAAGCAACAACAACAACAACAGTGGTGCAGGAGGCTCATACTTTAGTTCAGTGTGTGTGCATAATCCTAAACACACAAACAGAACATTCAGAAATCCATCCCATCCATAATGTATAGTGTATATATGCAAATTGCATGCAAACAACTGATATATAATGTATCAGGCTGGCCCAGAAATGCAAAACACATCTATTGTTGTTTTCTTATCAATTTCATTGCATGTCTTGAAGTAAACTAGGAAACAAGGACTACTTGAATAGTGAGCAGCTACTAATGAGTTAAATCCCTCATTGTAGAAACAATGTATTTTAATTGTTAAAATTAGAGCGATCAAAGGGAGACAGAGGGCAGAGCCGGGACTGGAGGGTAGTGGAACTAATTGCTGTATTATGGCCGCCCCGTCCTCCCTCCATCAACTCTTACTTCATCTTTTTCTCCTCTCTGGCTCTCACAGCTCACTTTCTCTATTCCTCTGACAATGTCAGTGATCGTACTCCACCATCTCTGCCTCCCACTGTATCAGTCTGACTCTCTGCGCCGGAGACGACATGGGCCCCGCTGAATTTGCTGCATTAAGATCATGTGATTAAAAACAAGTGAATATCATGAAGTGAGAGGACGAAACAAATGTTTTCACAGTCCACTTGTCAAAAGGAAATTACACTTGATTCAAGGACGTGCTTACAATAAAGACACTAGATAGCAGACGGGCGTCATAACTACGTGCTGGGTCTCATTCTCAGGCTTTTCACTTTACAATGGCCTGTTTTTGGTGCATGTTTCAAAAGACAGTTTGACATATTTATGTTGAAAATATCCTGTTAATGAATTTATAATAAAAATCATTTTCAACCAATATTCAACTGTACTATTGAAAAGGAACTTTAATTCTTTAAACATTCAACTAGATTCAAAAAACTTTTCACCCTACTGAAGTTTTTTTTAAACCTGATTTAAGAAAACCAAAAAAACTATACACTACTCAAAATGACCTGAATCAGACTTTTTTTTGTTTATGTAGTAGAGCTCATGAAATATTCATCGTCATGCCTCCGTGCTTTTTTTTCTCTGTCTGTCTCCTGAGGGGCGATAGCGTGACACCAGCAGTCCTCATGCTGCTGTTTCATCACATATGCACGCACACACACACACACACACACACACACACACACACACACACACACACACACACACCCACACCCACACCCACACCCACAGTGCAAAAGGAGCCTCACATGGTGTGTATCTGTGTGTAGCTGTGTGTTACTCTGCCGCCCTTATGCAACAGCATCTACTTCAACTACAGTAGAAGCCTCAACCTCAGCTTGAAGTTCAACTGTCACCATGGCAACACAGAGCCGCAGCAGCAGTCACCCACACACGTACTCTCATCCGAAAGAAATAATGAAATAAAGAGCACATGCACGTGGATGTGTACTCTCTCACACACACACACACATACAGAGACACACAAGCAGCTGTTTGGGAGCCTGGGAGAAAGATTATATTGTTATCCCTGAATGGATGAGACTTTGAATACCGCCCGACTATTATTGTTAAAAAATACTCTCGCTGTGTGTGTGATGCTTGACTGCAGTGTCGCCCCATTTGCATTTAAATGATCTTCCTAGTCGCTGTATGTGCTGACAGGAGAAGTGTGGCGCTACACCAGCACACACCCCACTTCCTAACACACTAACACACTCGTGAACTGTGTTCAAATCCACTCAGAACGCTCCTGACATGACATGATCCCTCTCTCTCTTTGCTGTGTCACAGTGATGCCAAAGAGCAGCGAGAGCACCCAATGAGGGTTACTCACCCTCTAGTCTTGATTTGATTATCAGTATAAAGTGATTTAGGGGATTGTTTGCCTCGAGTATCTGGCTGGGAGGCTGTGTTTGTGTCTTCTGTGTGCCTCTGTGTGTGCCGATCAACGCTCTAATCCTGTTAAAAGTCCCGTTAGCCCGGATTGGAAAGCTTTGATTAACGGATTAGCCACCAGACAAACGGTATCAGAGCTTTGCTCTCACACAGCCATCTCTTCTTTTCTGTCACTATGACAAGAGTTGATCAAATAGTTTGAATCCCTAACATTGAAATATTTTTGCATGTGCATGAAAACTTTTCCAATGATCAAGTTTTTTTACCAAAGCAACAAGTTATAAAACATGCAAAAGCCACATCTGTACAGTATAATTGAATTATTTCTAAAGCAAAAGCAGTGAGAATCCCATATTTCCAACATGCGGAATCAAAACCTTCAAGGAAATCACAAGAGCACACTGACCTCTTTAAACACAAAACACAGGATAATGGACGGCAGCTGTGACGAAATGACATATTTTAGCGAAGCCCCCGGTGCAACAATGAGGGGTAAGTGGTCAGCGTCAGTGATTGTGGACATTAACAACGACCTCTCTCATTGAGGACGCTGGAGACAAAAAGCCTTTTCTGTGTTTCCTACTGGAGGGGAGGATGGAAGCTGGTCGGCTCACTGGAGCAGAAAAAACCCAGCGAGGGACCCAACAGTCCAGTCACTGTCTGTGCTCAAGCTAGCACATAGTTTTAATGATGGTGGGGGGGATTCTCTGCTCCTGTTTAATCTACATCGACTGGCCTAAATGTCTCTTTCTTCACCCTCTCTTTCACCTTCTCTCTCTCTCTATCCATAGTCTTATTCCCTTGACCTCAAGTTACCTCAGATCTTCCATCCTAGTCTCCTCATTCCGACGCCACTTATCCTACTTGCTATTTTCAGAAGATAGAGGGCGAAGGTAAAAGAGGAATTCCTGTAAGAGAGAATTAAAAACCTAGAAAGTGTCTGAAGAAGCTGTACACAGTAGACCTTCTTCTCCTCAGCCTTAGTAACTGTAATGCGATTGGTCCACCTTTGTTGGTCACATTTTGTATAGCTACCCTCTCCAGGCTGAAGTCAATATGACCAATCACCTCTCCCCTGCAGACTATGAGGTCGTGACCTCTCCGGTATGAACAGATCCCCGAAGCCCCTCAGGCGGCGTCTGCTAATGGTTCGATTGGGCTCCAACCCTTTGAAGAATACCGCATTGATTTTTCCAGATCCAAGAATCACTGGAGTAAGGTTACTTAAATTGCCCGGGTCAGAATGCATTACAGATAGATTGAATGGTAATATTGATCAGCAAAGAGTCCATGTCTGGCTCGGTTATATCTCAGAGGTTGATTACAGGGCTTTGTCTAAGGACATCGATGTTATGTCCTCTGGAATATTGTTGAGAATTTGGACTTTTAAGGCACATTCTGATCTGATAGACTAGCACTTTTTTTTAGCAATGAGGAAAATTGTAAAAAGTTAAGTGCAGGATTTAAGATACGGACAGTAACCACCATTAAAAATTACAAATCACAATGTCTTTTTGGACGTCTGGGAATATTCAACTATAGTTTTAATAACTCAAGAATGAGTTGCTGGTAAAGGAAAGCACATGTTCAGCTCTGTACGTGCAAATCGTTACAGGATTACAGATCTGGAAATTTGACCTTTACTTCCCCAACCCCCCAAAAAAAATAACAATAAGAACATTGATACCAGTCTTGTGTCTTTATGTACAGAAGCCAGTTAGCTTAGCTTAGCATAAATAATAAAAATGGATTCAAACAGCTGGCAAACACACGCCATCAGTTGTGTTTAAATTGTACCAGCTGAAGACGTAAATTCACCGTCTAATGTGAGTTTAAGGCTTGACTCTTCTTTATCTGGAAGCAGTTCCCAGGCAACCAGTGAATACTTCAATAGAAATGTTCCTTGAAATGTTACATAATGATTTGGGCTGTTAGTATTTTTAGAACGGTGGTTTTAAGAGTGTGATAATTGGTCATTTTAATTAGACCTATGCATGAAATGTGAATAAACATAAGCTGATATTCATGCCTGACCTGTGGCTCTAAATCAATCAGGAAGAGAAGACTGCATTGATGCAAAGTGGATAATGTGCAGAGCTCAGTGAGAGTGGAAATATAGACAGTCTCAGCAACAAAGCCCGGCTCTTTCTTCACTCTGATTATTGACGTTTTGTGAACACTGAATACTTTATCACAGCCGGACACCTTCCTCTCACTCCGTCTTCAAGGCTCCTTCCCCTCAGCTAATGTGTGTGTTGTTGAGAGACGGAGCTTTTTCGCCTGGAATGATGAGAATCGATTTGCCTGGAGTCTCAATAGATTACACACACACACACACACACACACACACACACACACACACACACACCCAATAATGCGCCAAAAGTCAAGCAACTGTGTGGTCATCTGGGTTCATGACAGTTAGGTCCAGATTCAGCTTCATCTATTTGCTCCAAATTGGATCATAGACGGTTGAATGCACACACACACACACACACACACACACACACACACACACACACACACAGACACAGACTGTAAATATATATAACATACATTGCAGGGGGGGGAATCACTGGGAAACCAGAGGCCACTGGTTACCTAGCAACCACCGAGCGGAGGGGAGTAGTAGCGAAGGGTGATGTGTTGAAAATTATGTGCAACAGGGACCAATAGAAAGGCTCGTCTTAGTGCCGAGAGAACAGGTAGCCAATGAGAGAGCACCATAAGTAAGACCGCCTACATGAAGACAGATATATCTCCATTAATAGCAGGAGAACGGTAACTATGACTGGAGGCATAGGCTGGGTGTGTGTGTGTGTGTGTGTGCAAACATTGCCTAATGCTGCAGGAGCACGGTTGAAACAAGATCTGTCAAAGCTTGTTTCTCTCTCTCACACACACACACACACACACACACACACACACACACACACACACACACACACACACACACACACACACACACACACACACACACACACACACACACACACACACACACACACACACACACACACACACACACACACACACACACACACACACACACACACACACACACACACACACACACACTATTTACCACACACAGAGGGCTCAGAAATTGAATACCCAATATGAAATGCCGTTTGAAATTTTCATGGGTTAATAAATTCTTGGATGGATCTGATTTTCACACTGCAGAGGAGCACAAGCTGTCCTTAGGCACTAGGCTGTGTGTGTGTGTGTGTGTGTGTGTGTGTGTGTGTGTGTGTGTGTGTGTGTTCACTATGTGGATGCTTCATAAAGTTGATCCTCCTCTAGTGTTCACAGTGTAAAAATTCAACTTTTAGTATTCTAAAAATGTAGAGGGCTCTTTTTATGGAATTTAAACCTTATTAAAATGAATTTAAGTCTCAGCTCGTTCACTTGAGCTACGTTTGACTTTTTTTTCCCCCAAATAATTAAGAGTTTCAATGAGATTCTATACTCAATCATTTGCTTCAGGTAGTTCACATGTATACAAACAAACATGTGTGTGACTTGTGCAGTTCCGTATGACGAGTTTGTTGACCATCATTAACACATAAAGGTTGACATGGCAACAGAGAGAAAGCCCAGAGGAGTGATGTTTACGTTCTTGCAGTTAGCATGCTGCACATCAGAGTTACAGCCGGTCTCACGTACAACAGCTGCTCACCATGACACTCAGTGAAGTGAGGAACATACGGCACATACATTAAAGTACACTCAAGGGGAAACAGGCCACAGAAACCAGATCGGGTCAATAGGAGGCTTGTAGCAGCCAGATGTGCATCTTTGAAATCAGCGTCGGACCGTGCTGTGTATGCTGTCATGACTCTCAGGGAGCGGTGAGACGACAGACGGAAGGAAGAGTGGAATATCACAGAGACACTAGAGCTGATCCTGTTTCAAAGCTGTGTGGTGCCAATTAACTTCAAATATTGAAATCTACAATGGACGCAAGAGATCACGATGGCATCATAATCTGCATCACAGGCGGAACGTTTGTGCCTCATGTCAAAAACTGTGTTGAGGTCTTAATTTGTTGCACCAAGGATCCACAAATCAATCGCTACTTTTTTGTTAATTTAAAAAAGGAAGTTGTTTGGCAAAAGCATTAAACTAAGTTAGCAGCATCACCACTGTCACACTCTCCAACATATACTGTTGTACTAAATCCCAAGACTGCTGTCAGTATAACTATGTTTGATGTGTAGAAAGACGTTGGTTTCTTGACAGTGAATGATATAAATACAGTTTGAAATCAAATGATATACTCTACAGTAACAGCAGTTTAGGCTTTTTTAATCTTATCAAAATGTTACTTACAGTCCTTGTTTTGTAATTGGTCCACTATCTAGTCTATCCATCAACTATCGACTTAGTCTTCAATCTAAACCGGTCATTAAGGACTTTGCTAACATCAGTCTGTTATTTATGGTACGTCACAGTAATCCCTGACTTTTGTTCAGTGAAAGTATTTGGTAACAATCCCTAGCAAAAAAAAAAAAAATGGGGTGCCAATTTTACAGATCAACTACGACTTCTAAACACTTTGATTACACTTAACACATCGAAAAAGATTATACCAGACTTATCAAAACTCTCAATCAAAGCACAAGAAGCTAGGGAGGTAGGGAGACTCTAAACTATCTCCCTAAGGCAGCAAGTTTATTAGATAAGTATCTTTAAACACACACACACACACACACACACACACACACACACAGAGCACACACACACACATACACACAGGCATTTCAAGCCCCGGCTACCTGACTCGACCTGCTGTTGAGGACAAAAGTGTTGGATGAGAACAGCTTGTTTGATCTACGGTTGTTGTGTTCCTGTTTTGTGACCCACTTCAGTCCCAAAATAAGATGTCAACACTTTGGAAATAAAAGTCTCCCCGTCTCATAAATACGACTGAAGGGTGTGAAGTAGAAGTGTTGATGCTATGAATCATAAAGAGACTTGTACAGACGAGTTAGAGAGATTTTAACCTGTTGTGTTTGTTGGAAAAGTTGCATTTAGAAATATTTGTTTGAAGAATTTAGACCCTTGTTGTGAAAATTCCAGTTAGTTTGTCAAAAGCCTTCATTCACTTTATGTCCCTCACAGAATCACCCATCACGCTTTGGTTTCTCTGGGCTGCCTCCCGACTGATGCCGCTCGCTGACGGGGAATCTATTGCTGTGACTCGCTGTGGTGACCATTACATGAACGGAGGGGGGGGGGAGGTTATGATGGATGGCCCTCCGTGGGAGGTAAAAGGCATATGGCTGGATTTCCAAATCCATCTCTCTGTCTGTGCTGAATGTTCTTCTACAGCTGGGAGGAGAAAAAAATACTTTTCTCTCCCTCGTCCTGCTGGGACCTGTCTAATTCTTTCCCCCAGTTTACCTCCCGCAAGGTACTAACTTCCTTTTGAGTCTTGCAGTGTCATTTTAGCCTGTTGGAAAACAAGTCTTTACTGGAAATGTATGGGAAACTCAAGACAAAGCCATGAAAGCCTTCAACTTAGATCATTTGCCGTTTCCTTCAAATATTTCAAAGTGTATTGCCACTTTAAAATTTCTCTAGAGAAAGTAAGGAGTGATTTCTTCAAAACAGTCACCGTACATTTATCTGCTCTTGATGTAATTCATGTTTACATTGCCGCACATGAAAAGTGATTTTTGTGTAAACATGAACAGTCAGCCCTCACGCCTGCACACAGTCTCACAAACTGAACTTGAAGCCACAACACACCTCTTTCTTTTTTTTTTTAAACAACTACGTTCCTCCTCCGTCTCGTCCCAGTTTCCACTTCTCTCTCCATCTCCTAAGAGTATGTTAGCGCATGCAAATGAGGATGGGAATGCAAACGAGGGCAGCGGCTGGATGTGAGTGGCTTTAACTGTAGTAGTAATAGCTTTCTGCTCTTATTCTCCGCTTCACTTGACTCAATCTGGAGCGACAGAAATGGACTGCACGGTCTGGAGCGGAGACACCTGACTGGCAAATTCAACTTCATTTTTAGAACGTCTGGAGACACAATTATGAGGTTTTTTTTTTTCTGCAATGGATTAAGTAAATGTTCATGAATGCACCCGGTGCAGTATCAACAATATCAAGTGGAGTTCTTCTGAGAAACTCTGGTGCAGCTAGGAAAAGAAACATGATTAAACGCATTTATTCTTAAAGAAGTGACATCACTCGCTGTCAGGTTGGATTTGTGCAATAAACACAGTCTGCAGAACATTTGAGTCATACCAAACTACAACCGATGCATCATTGTTTCAGCTCAATCTCTCAGGTGGCTCCAGGATAAAACTCCTACACGCTGGACGCTCTGTAATATTTATCCCTAACTCCTGCACACACAAGCACATGTGCGCACACACACACACACACACACACACACACAATGTCACAGCCGGTAAATGAGCCCAGTCAGCAGTGTTGATTGAGCGCCATGGAAGCGTTTGGTACTCCTGTAATCACCTCAGACTCGCAGAGCATATCGGCGTAAGATGCATTAATTAAACAGTAAGCGTAGAACAAAAGGATTGCATCTGGACTTTCTCTTCCTGTATCTCTGGCTTTTAAACAGATTTCTCTCTTTTCTGTCATCACTCGATCGCTGCCCCATCTTCAAGCAGTGTTACCTACCTCTCTTTAAAAGTGGACTTAGTCCTGATTAAAGGTTCAAGAGTTGTTTTTCAGTTTGCTGTCCTCCTCCTTTTCTTTTTTTTTTCTCTCTCTTCCGCTTTTTGCTGTTGCTTCTTTGCTGTCCACGACCCGGAGTGCCTTCCTTCTCTTCTTCTCCCTCTCTTCTTCTTACCACGCGTTCCTGGCGCTACTCCTCGCCTCCTCACCACCAGCTTTTGTCTCCGTTTCTCTCACTCTCACTCTCTGCAGATTTCCAGCGCTCACCAACTCCTCCTCTTTCTTCAGCTTGCGGCAGCCAGACTACATCTCCTACATGTCTCTGCCTGAGCGCTCGCTCTCCCTCTCTCCCTCTCCCCCTCTCTCTCTCTCTCTCTCTCTCTACACACCACTCTCTCTCTCTCTCTCTCTCTCTCCATTTCTACCCAGTTTACATTCCCCCCTCCTCCTCCTCCTCCTTCTCTCCATCTCGTCACTATGGAGACGCTGGGCCCATACAGAGACAAGCTCGTGCTGGCTCACAAGGAGTGTCAATGTGTTTGTTTGTGTGTAACACGAGTTGTGAGTTCAACAATTGCAGAATCATGACTTCAATATGACTGCATGTAAATCACTGACATCATTAAGATAAAAGAGGTCCAGAGGTCCGGTCCAGAGTGAACCTAGTTTCCCTCCCAGCTATAATCAGCATCAATTTTCTCATCTCATTTCTGGAAAGAAAATCAATAAATGGATTTCCTAACATGGAGATAGTCATTTAATAATTTCCCTAATGAGCCTCATCTACATCAGCTTCATATAATATCAAAGACCTGTTTTTCCTTATGTCTCTATGTTCACAAGCTCGTGTCTGATGTTTCATGTAAGAACTGGAAACTGTTGATTCAGTGACTAACTTTTAAAATAATGGCCGAGGGAGTTGATTGAAAATCTTTATAGGTCATTAAGTGACTTTCTGAGAGACAATGAGGGAGGAGAGAGTACTTTCATATTGATTCCTCAACGGGGTAATATTGGCGTCCAAGTCTGTGATTTCACGTTGCGTCATGGCGATGAGGAAGCACGACGTGTAAACAAACACAGCAGGGGCTCCACACACACACACACACACACACACACACGCACACACACACAAGGCGCTGTTCAGCCGCGTCTGCTCCGCTGCTTATCAATGATCCCATCTCGCCCCTGTAACGCCCTCTCTTACTAGCTCTGATGTGGGCACAGCGGTGAGACAGCTCGGTCCCACTGTCATGCGTCTGTGGCGTTCACATTGAAGGCCAGACAACTGCAGAGGAGTAAATATTGTGCCTTGAACCGACAATATGAAAAAGGCTGCTGATTTAGCATTCAGTAGTCATCGCACTAACCCCATAGAGCACCATGGCAGAATTAAGGTTTGTAAATCTGCACTTTGCAATTCTGTGTTAAAAGTCTGACATGCAAGAAAAATGTCTACACACCTTTTGATGCAGACAAGTTCAGACACTCGGCAGGAAATAGCTCAGAGCAGGACAACTGCCAGTCATTTCATTAAATGACTCTTTTGCAATGTTGCTTTATGCCTCATGAATTCACAGGAAAGCTGCCATTGAGCAATAAATAACTATGCATAGAACATAACCAGTCAGCCTTATATCCTGCTCTGAGTAAGAAATGTATATTATGTTTTATACCTGACCCACTTACTCTCATAGAGCGCTCTTTACCAGCTGACCGCCAGACACAACGGAGACCTCAGCAGCGCCCGTGTGAGTGGTGCATTATATTTAACATGAGCATGTGTTTATGAACAAGAGTGTATGTTCACATGTGTGTCTCTATAAATGTCACATCAATGAAATCCAACCCACAGAGGTCGACGTCATGCCGACTATTTCCGTCTTTACAGAGTCTGCTTGAGTGATCAGCGGGATGAAAAACCTAAAGACGGCGGCTGACTCCTTCTTCCCCATGTCTCAACAGTCGATAACAAGTGTTCTATACTGTAGGATCAAATTCATTTATTCCCCGCCTGAAGGGAAGTTCAGAAATGTGCAAATAAACCTAAGGAACTTGAGCTCCAAAGTTTGTTATCTCCCCAAAAAAAAAAATCTCCATTTTTATTTAAGACATGATTGAAAGAGAAAAAAAGAAAAAGTCCTTTAGTGAAGCGTATTTGGCCTTAAGCTCGAACAGTAAATTGTCTAAATTTTCCGTTAGTAAACTGAGATTTGAGGAGCACCAAAAGGCAAACTGATGAATTAATCATCATTTTGGAGCTTATCAACCCTTTGCTTTTAAAAAGCGTTTAACCACCCCAGCTGTAAGCCAGCAGAGCTAACAAGTGAGGATGTTGACTGTGAAGCAGCAGCAGCAGCAGCAGCAGCAGAACTGAGCCACAGGTTCAGGCTGCGCTGGGGGGGGGTCACACTCTTTCTCTCCTGACGCCTCCTACACCATCTCCAACACGGAGAGCGCTACAACGGGAAGAGCACGCACGCCAAATAAGGCGTGCGGGAGAGCGATGTCGGCGGGCAGGAGCGCTGAAGTACACTGCAGTCCTGAGGCAAATCCACCCACACTGAAGCTACTACTCACTCTCTTTTCACACGTACTGTATGAGTACAGAAAACGTTTCCTCACACACGTATGAAGCAGCACTATAGGACTGTGCGACAGCCGCGTTTACACAAGTGCCTCACATAAGCGTCTCTTTGATGTGAACAGTCAGGACCAGGGATGGAGTTAACTAATTAACGGCAGTATGGATGCATGTGTGTGTGTGTGTGTGTGTGTGTGTGTTATTGTATAATATATAGGGTTTAATCCTGCAGTGTCTAACGAAAGGCAGGAACCATCTGGTGTTGGGATGTGAGACAATCTGTCCATTTGGAGAGGTGACAAAGAAGGTGATAAGCACAGGAACATAGCGCGCACACACACACACACAATTCAGAGGAGGTTTTTTTTTTTTTTTTTTTTTTTTTGGAAGAAAAGCAATCCAGCACACACGTTTCATTTATACCAAGTGCACATATCTCTAGTCTCTATGGTAACTAGTAGCCGTCATGGCAACAGAGAACAAGCAGCAGAAGAAAGGCTCAACTCCTGTAACTGTCCTCGATTCAATTTGGACCCCTCGTGTGTTTACACAAACACACAGAGTCAGTGTGAGCTTTTCAGAGCACATTCACAGTTCAGTGTGTGTGTGTGTGTGTGTGTGTGTGTGTGTGTGTGTGTGTGTGTGTGTGTGTGTGTGTGTGTGTCTGTGTGTGTGGGTGGGTGTTTTTCCCTTTTGCGGTTGCATGCTGCGAAAGCGGGGAATGCAGGTACAAGTTAGGCCCTGTAAGTTAATCACATACACATCTCTTGTGAGCACGCGGTGAACACACACTGACAGGCCTTCGCATGTGAGAGAGGCACGAGGAAGAAGCGCAGATGTTTTTGTACATCCTGAAAAAAAGGGTTTGGTGATCTGACGTTTGAATACGCATGTGGTGTTTCTTTGGTAAAGGTTGCGATTCTGGGATGTGACATGATAGAGAAGAGATGATAGGAACTACAATAAGAGGGAGGAAGACAATAATTCAAATAGTGTATATAAAAACATAATAGTGTATTTTTTTTATTCTATGCTACGATATACTTCTTGCTCATCATATTTAATCTTATATTTCTACATATGACATACTTCTATGGATAAAGATTGGACATTGACAAACAATGCTCTGCTCATTTGGATACTTTTCATGTTGTTGCTAATATTAAAACTACTATGATTCATCTGTGAAATACATTTCTAACTGATGCATTCATTGCTAATTTCACTGAAGTATAAGATCTGATTAGTTCTTCCAACACTGAGTGGAGAAAATGTTCCTTTAGAGAAATTCAACTTAATTTAAGCTACTAAAGCATCATTCAGTTTTTAACTTTAAAAGATTTATTTTTGGGCTTTTTGCGTCTTTATTGTAGAGATAGGACAGTGGATAGATTCAGAAATCAGGAAGAGAGAGAGAGTGGGGAATGACGTGCGGGAAAGGAGCCACAGGTCGGATTCGAACCCGGGGCCGCCCACTTGGAGAACCACAGCTGACATACTGTACAATGGGGCACCAACCACTGCGCCACCAGCGCCCCAGTTTTTACTTCTATATAAAGGAATACCAGAGAGTTATACATAAAGCTGCTCATTACTATGTTAATGAATCAACATATGGAACCTGTGTCAAGCTGTACAAGTAGTAATCAGTTACTTTACAGCCATGAGGCAAACAGGATGGACACTGCTGAATAAGTCCAATATGTACAATACTGTACAGATAAGATGAAGAATCGTATCAAACTGGATTAACACACAACTGTAAGTCCTGTCTGAATGTTTCAATAATGAACTGTTCTTAAATTCTGACTTATCTGTTGCTATGGCTACAATTTGATAATTTACTATTACATAAACCTTTATCAACAGCACCAACCCCGCATCAGAGCGTTCAAAGCATTTTTATAGATATAAACAACTCATATGTACACAAACACCTCTGACCTTCACAACCACATGAACACACACCCCCACACACACACCCACACACACACACACACACATCTGAGACGCCCTCCTCCGTGATATCAGGGCCACTCGTCTAGAAGACATTAAGGGAATTGTTCCTTGAGGACCGGAGACTATCTGCACTCCACCGCCGTTGAACGCGGCTTTCCAAAATGAAATCCATTTCTAATTGCCTCACTCGCCGCTCTCCGAGGACTCTCCTGAAACGAGAGCAATTTGCAGCCTTGATGCAGCAGTTTTGTACTTCACTTTTCTCAAAACGAGGCGGTCTGACTCAAGTTAGAGGCAGCAGCACCACCATGTGGATGTAGACAGGATGTGTGTGTGTGTGTGTGTTTGTGCAGCTCATGTCACTGCAGGGAAATGAACGTGTGGACATGAGGTCCAAACATCGACTTTAACATTAAAGATAGAATAAAACCGACATCCTGGAGGATAAAAAAATATATTTCTGATTTTTTTTTGTTAATAAATGCTTCATCAAAGGTTCATCTTTGGACTGTATCTTCAGGATTTAGCATAATCCCTTGATGGGTAACGTAAAGGTTACGTCGCGGCTAAATAACTGATATCATTTTATAAAGAGAAATACTTTTAAAGGTTTGACAGACAGCTTCTTACCTGTAAATAAATCCATGAAGGAGGTTAGTTTGTTACAAAGATGTAGTTCTTTTAAATCTTCCTGCTATAAATCATGTCTTTCTTCCT
>NC_089217.1:6123612-6141112 GCF_963930695.1 Labrus bergylta
TTTTAAAATACTGATCGATATGAAAGCAGAAGAAGCAAAGCATCCATAACTTTTAGTCCTTTTGTGGGGGTCAAACTCAATAAACCCTTTGTATAGTACTACATTTCCCATGATGCAACTCAACAGCATATTTCAATATTCATGCTGCCTGCTGAATCCCCGTGTCTCCCTTTTATCATAAAATACAGTAACAACCACCATGAAGAACATGTGCTGTGGTTGTATAAAAGCTATAAAATCATGTAAATATGATGTGAAGTTTTCCCTTTAACAAAGGAGGAATATATTTGGTTTCAGTTTTTAAATAAAGGTCAGTCATTTCTTAAAGCATCCAGGCAGAGCAGTAAGTATCGAGCTGCTGCTGGAGATTATTTTTCAGCCATTGATTTATTCATTTTTGGTACATTAAACAGAAACCAGACTGGGCTCTTAAAGATTCACTTTAAACAGCAATGTCTGACGTCAACCAAAGTCACAGTGAGTCTCGTTTGTGTCTTTATTTTTTTAAAAATGTGAATGACAATGGACGCTTGTTGCACATATTGCTAAAATATATATATCAAGATTTTTATATGCAGATGATCCTTTGGTCTTTTTATGGTATTTGTTGGCTATGAGAAACAGATTGAATATCAAAGAGCACTCACTTTGCACTTAGGAGGAATCATTTGGATGAGTGCACATCAAAGACGGAAAAGGAAATAAACAGTCGACTCACATTGATGAGCTCGATCTCCCAGATCTTCTTGACCAGCTCCATGGACGTGTAGCCGTTGATAAGGAAAGACTTTGTGTAGTCGCCGAGCTCCAACGACTCCAGCCACTCGGCCACCGACGTGGGGTTGTTTCCATCGTAGCCGACAGGTCGCACCTTCATCCAGACAGAGAGGAAGAAGAATTAGGGAGAAGGCTCCTCTTCGCTTTCTTGTTTTTTTTTTAGTAGACTGTGAATGTTGAGGATATCTCTACATGCTCAATGCTCTACAGGTTTTATGACCTACTTTCAGAAATGTATGGATAGATGTGTTTTTGTTTTATTTCCCCACCCATATGCCACACTTCTTTTAACCTGGAGCTTTATTGCACAGAGCAGCTGGGATCGTTAGGTACACTGTGTACAAATGCCAACTATGTTACGGCCTATTTCTTATATAACATGGCAGCTGTGTGAAGCCTATTTATTTACACTATAATTGATGTGCTGCACTTTCTTTTCCCATTTTCTGTCTTTATTATGCTCCAACATTCTAGTTTAAACATGAGGTCCATTAAAAATGTAAGTTATATGAATATATATGTAGTGAATACATCCCCAGTTCAGAAGGATGCATGAGGAAACAGACTGGAAGCAACATATTTAGACTTTTTTCATAATAGGGCACAACTTTACAGCAACATACTAACTTTAAATCACACACTGCTAACATATTTGTACACATATAACTTTTAAGAAAAGTCAAAATAGGACGTGACAGCAGGGACAAGATAACTCATCGTTCATTCACTTATATTCAGACAGTCAAAACAGCTTCAGAAAGTTTACAGCTCTTCAGACAAATACCGCATGTTAGCCTACATGTGTGAGGGCAGACTCAAGTTAAGAGTTTATGTTTTATAGAGTGTTTAGGAAAGTTAAAGGAGGGTGAGAAAAGGAGAGTGCTGACTGAAGATCAAAGTTAGTGGGGGTGTTTGAATAAAAAAAACAGCTTTTCTCTGAGCTCTCCATCCTCTTTTTTGCAGACTCCTTTTTTTTTTTTGCTCTCTCTCCATGCAGTCACACACCTTTGATCTTACTTTTTAGGCTTGCACACACACACACGAAAAAGCATTTGACATTGCTGAAACTTTTATATAAGCATGTATTCTTTAAATCATTTATAAACCATTTGCTTCTTTCAAAGCATTTCTCTGTATTTTTTAGAACCGAGTTTCACAGATGCACTACAGAAGACGCAGCGCTGTGTGAACAGTTCCTTTGCATCGCTGATCTCGATGAGGATTGGATGCTGTGCTCTGTAGCTTAGAGCATGTTTTCCTGAATCCCCAAACTCATTGGCACATTGTTGAAGTATTGTGCAGAACATGCAGAGAGAAATCCAGCAAATCCACAGAGAGAGTTCTATCTCACAGATGGAGATGGAGGTTTGGAAAAACAAACTTGATTGGCTGCAGCTAAAAGATCAGCACTAGTGTACTGTGTTGACTATACAATCCGAAACTGGAATTAAAAACGTATTTTTTTTAATTGTATGACAGCGTTCACTTGAGACCTTCTATCTCGTGCATTGAGATTGGAAAGCTGAGATTTACTTCACATTCTCTCAGGGTATTGATCAGCTGCAGTTCTCACCCGAGGCAGCAGCCGTATGGCCTGCAGGAGGCGCTGTCTGTGGGCCGAGTTAAGAATGCCGATCTCCAGCAGGTCCTGGTCCTCCACCACATTGCTGCCCTGAAGAAGAAGAAAAACAACAGCTATGTTAGTATTTCTGCAGAATCTAACAATGCAACAGCGTCTGCAGGTGTTTGGTATGACTCTATGTAGGACAATTGCACAAAATCTTCAGTAGGAAATTATTGGGCTTATTTAAGTAAACCACAAACACTTTATAAAGGACCACCCCAATGCAATACCCAGTTTTTTATCCTTTCCTGAAATTCAAGTTAACTTTTTGGTTGCACCATTTTCAATGTCCTCATGCTGTTTCCTACTGCTTCACTTACATTTGTTGTTTACTACTTGATCACAAAAGAGTTAACCCTCAAATCAATAATTGTACCGTTTGAAAAGCAAAGATTTCCTCTAAATCCACTTATGATTTTGTAGCTGCTCAGATTACCCTGCTCACTGATAAGTACAGATCTTTAGACACAACTACACTGGCACAAATTGCCACCTTGGACTGTCAATACTGGCAGGTTGCAAAACTGTCTCCCAAACAGGCGTCATAAAATCATTAGTTTCCAAAGAACAAGGCATAAAAAAGCATATCAGAGAAGAAACAACTTAGAAGAGAAAGGGAGGTTTTGATACATCAGGCGCAAACAAAAAAGAAGTAGAAGACATGTTTGATATTTTTTATTCTAGACTCGGCTGTGCAACAGTCTGTGTAGCTATCTTTCTGCGCTTCACCTTTAATTAATCCAATGGGACACCTAAAGAGATCTATCAGCCACCCCCCTCCTGAGAGTTAGAATAAGAAAGTGTGCCTACAGACAGATAATGGCAGGAAGGATGGGACTCATGGAGAGATGGGATGAGATGTGGTGTGCATAGAGAAAGATCATCTCAGTCAGAAATTAATTAAAAATACGGTGAGACAGAAGTGTGCAGTGAGGCAAGTTCATCTCCAAATGATGGTGAAGAAACATCGGCAGGAAAGAGAGTGTGTGTGTGTGTGTGTGTGAGCAGCCTGGAGGAAGTCTCAGGGCCATCTACACATCCACATCCACTCACCTAAACACTTTACATTGAAGGATTACACCTGCCAGTCCCTCCACATCTCCCTCCTGTAGAACTATTAACTGATAAACATCGAGGAGACACTACAGGAAATGCAGGTAGATATCAGACCTGTGCTTTTTCCTTCCTAAACTCTCCTTCTGAGTCGACTCTGAGGCCCTCACGCCTTCTAAAAAAAAAGAAAGACATTTTGCTCCGAGGCTGTGACATTTTAATTCTAGATAAGCGGAGGTTTAGTTTTCAACGCAGCACCCTGAAGAACTTAAGCTGGAGCAATCTGTGTTCGAGTGGCTTTACGTTTAAGACTGCGGATCTGTAAGGCTAAGCTTTTGGATCCTCACACATTTCATTTTCCTGACACTTGCACTCTAATGACACGAACCGGCCCAGTTTACAAAATGGTCATGAGCTGACAAGAGACTAAAATATCAAACATGGAGTTAGCTGAAGGGAAATGTCAAGATAACTCAGGAAGAAGTAGTTAAAGTCTTCCTTCATTTCCGTTTCAAAGAAGGTTGGAAAACCAAGTTGTGGTCTTCACACATGTTGCGAAACCTACGATGCTAGGAGTGGCAAAAAATATCAATAAGACAATCCATCTTTATCCTGACTCGTATGACAACTATCTCAATGCTGGGGCCAAATATCCATATTTTAATTAGAAAAACATCAATAATCACAGAATTGCTGGATCATGATATTATCATTAAGCTGAGCAATGTGGCAGCGCTTCTTAAAGAGTGAATCCATGCTTCAGGTTAGCTTCTTTGAGCTTCTTCTCTTGGAGAGCCAAACTCTACACAAGTAGATTTTTAAGATACCTCCAAAATTTGGACAGCAAATCCCCTTTAAAGTGAGTGCTGCTTCTGCTGCAGGCTTGTTAGAAGAAAACCTGTCTCCAGGGCTCTATTAGTCTGTCCCTGCACTGTGGGTGAATCCTGAGGCAGCGGCTGATTGGACTCGTCCTGTGGCTAAACTTATTCCTTCCTTTATTCTCCTCCTCCAACCTGAACGCTGACCGGGGTGCCTCTGAGAAGAGTGGGGAGCTCACAGATCAGCTCCCAGGCTGATTAATAGAGCCCAGAGTAACCGCGCTACAGCTTCACAGCAGAGTAATGAGTCGTGGAGTAAAAGGGGGGGAGGAGGGATCCGGAGAAATGACTAATTGCTCCCTGTTGAGATCCTGACAGAAAGAGATAGAGTTCCTTCACGTTTGTTCTCTCTTTCTCCAAACCTGTCTCATCTTGTTTCCCTTTGTGTCGTAACATTATGTTTGTCTCATATCTGCCACCTCTAGGTGCGTATGATGGATCAGGGGATAAATATTGCACCGACTCATCAATATCACTCGACTGAGGATTAATGACTCTACTTTCTTGGCTTAGATTTCTCCTCCTGATATCTGATACATTGTTTATTGTATTGAAGAAATCACTATTATTGCACGTTGCATGTGAGTTGATGACACTTGAGTGGACACTAACAATCCATTTTTACCTGAGGGGGAAGGTGTTAAGCTGCCACACAGTCAATAATACGTCCATGTCCTGTGGTTAGCTCGTGATAGCTGGACCTCAGCACTTAAATCATCTCTGCAGTGGGTCACAAACGCTCTGAGCGCCGGGAATTAAAATTCAAGCGGAGCGGCAGGGGGTTGAGGCAATACTGGAGAAGGGAACCAAAGTTTATATTCAGTGATAGAAGTGAAGGCCATTATCAACCCCAACAAGCTTAGAGGAGCACAAAAAAAAATCATCCCTGGCCTACTGAGTCTCTTCTGCCTGGATTCATCCCTCGCCCCCTTTTTTCTCTTATTTTTCTGCCTTTCTCTGTAATCAAAGAAGTCGTCCTCGTCTCATCTATTCCTCCATTCTCTGTCCTCGTCTGCTCTTTTAGTCCCTTACTTAAATTATTTTCTGATTCTTTTCAAAGTTGTTAGTGCTGCATTTATCTTTCTTTGGCACATGTGCAAAGGCAGTGTCTTAGGTTTCTCTAACTTCTTGGCAGCGTGATACTCAGAAGAATTTCTCCCCCTGAATAATGAATTCCTCTTTGACGCAGATTAGAGGTCCCTCTTTCAGAAGGAATATGGATGCAAACAATATTTCATTTCAAATATTGTTGTTTCCTCTGTCTGGGGGAACAGTTGGGTCAAATTAATTTCCCCTGTCTGACTCTTATCAGCTCCAGTTCCTTTGGTTCCTGCCACACGGCATCGAGCGTTATCTCTTCATTTCTGTTTTCTTTCTGGCTTTGTGCCCCAATTCATTTCTCTGATTTCATCTACAGACTTACCCCGCTCCACCTTTGTCTTCATAATACAGCTTCTAACTTTACTTTGTGTCACTTTGCTGCCTGAAACCGAATGAAACAGGACGATGACGATAAAAGAGCTCTGCACACGATCCTTTCACCTGTTGCTCCAGGAGGGGGTTTTGAAACACTCATCCTTTCTCATTCCGGTCACACTTCTTCGGGAGTCTCGCGCGTTGTGTCGTGAGGCGTGCGTGCATGTTTGAGGGTAATGCCGAGTGTTAACAGGGACAGTGTGCCGGCTGTCTGAGGACTCACCAAGGTGAATGGGCTCTTTGCTACACACTTAACGTCTCATAAAGATGCAGAACATCAGCCATTAAGTGATTCTGAACACGCACAAACTTGACAAGCGGCTTTGAATCACGGGCAATAGTTTTTCCTTTGATTGGACACATTTGAAGCCACTAAGCTTGTCACCAGAATTTTAAACTTAAAAATGAAACGAGTAAAAAAAAAAAAAAAAAAAAGATCAGACAACATCACTACCTGTGTTTCCACTTCCATGGAAACAAAAACAGAAGTCCTGGGCAGCAGATGTTGGGTAATGTCTTGTTTTTCAATCAAGATAAATGACAACAAACACATTGGCAACGTTATCAGAACAAAACATTGCCTAAACGTTTCTTGTGTTTTGGTTCAGTCTCACTGCTCTCATCAGAATTGCTTCCTGACTGTTTTTAGAGCAAAGTCTTCTACCAAACAACAACTAAAGTACCAAACAACAAGTAGGCTAAATTAGTAACTACCTGATCATCAAAGAAAACTTGAAGTAAAAGCTGATTACAGCTACAGCATTACATTAGCTTGTTGGCCCACAATATGATCCTGAATACACAAAATATATTGACTGTGGCTCCTTCAAGCAGACATAATTGAAGTTTTTATGAACACAAACAGTCCATAAGAACAGATAATTATCACTAACTGTATGTCACTACAACTCAACAGAGCCATGGAGCTCTCATCAGTGTCCTTTCCAACCGCTACAGGAAGCATGTGTACGCTCAGGCCATCCTACCTGCATAGCCCCAAACGAGAACAGACAAAAGGACTGACTAGATGGTGAACAAAGTGAAGCATTTAGCAGCTGATTAGACAGATTGTGATTATTATTAGACTTATATTCTTTGGCTTACCAGAAATAAAACTTTCAATAAATGCTTATGTTGCTCTGTGTCATTTTTCATCGTTTACTTACTTTTTTGGGAAATAAAGACAAATCTCTAAAACTCTGCCTTTCGCCTGACTTACAGCCAACTATCTGGTTAGCTGTCTGGAAAGAAAACTGACTTAAGTTGGCCCTTGCCTTTTGTTTTGTTTATTTCTTAAACAATGTTAGCTAGAAAGCTGATTCGCATCCAAGGCTCTCTTTGTGCTCAGTTGCAGCTTCTGGGTTCAGTCAGTGTCATGCTGTTTGGTCTTTATGTATAAACAGTCTACTCACATGATAAGATCTCTCTTCATGTCCTCTATCTCTCGTTTTAACACTTGAGCATGTGTACACAGTCATTTAAAAGCTGCATGATTGGTCTCCATCTAGTGTCCTTCATATCAAACACCATCACCATAACAACCGGTCCGCCCCATTCCTGTTGGTCCATCAGTCTTGCAGCACTTGTCCTCTACCGGCTGATAAAGGTGAGTGGACACACCCCCTGTAATGACCCCCATTAGCAGTAAACGTTGATGGTGGATTGGTCCATGTTGATAAGTGCATAGCTGCATAAATTCCTGCAAAGACACAGGGCCGCCCTTTTTGCTGCTGCACACGGATACAGATCTGACTTGAGGTCAAATTCATTTGCAAACCAATCAGTCCTACAGACCGACTTGAACTAGCCCTGAGATGGAAAAAAAAGAAGCTTTCATATTCGGTTGCGCTGACTTGTTTCAGGTTGAATCTGCCATCTAACTTGATGTTCCCACACTGAGTGCTGCTGAAGTGAACGTGACCCGAACCTCTCCTTGAATCTGCAATCAAACAGAGCGCCGCAAACGCTGATCTACTCCCTGTGGCCTGCGCACCCACTGCATTAATATCAATTTGTGGTTGCCACCAAGAGCTTTTCCAAGGTCTCAAAAGATTGACTTTCCATCTCTTTAGTCACAGAAAAAGAAAACAGAGGTTAGAAACTCCACTCGGCGAGAGGGACTCCAGGAGAAAAACTTGAAACAGAGAGAAGACCCAGTGAGACAGACACAGTCACAAAAGGGACTTTGAAGTCACACTGATGTTTGCTAGGCTTTTCGAATCTCAGCCCTTTTCAATATTAATTGTATCCAGAGGCATTACAAAGGAGACGACTGAGCTATTGAGTAACGCTTTTAGACAAGAGGGGTGAGACCAGGACTAAAGAGAATCCCCAAATCTCTCAGAAGCACTGGCATAAGCTGTTAGGCACGTTAAAACGAGGCGCAAACGAGAGCGGGATATGTTAAGAAGTTATGAGCGTGTGTGTGTCGTTGTGTGTATTAGTCTGAAAGGATGGAGTAGAAGTGAATGAATGGGGGGGTTCATGTAGGGATATAACTAAAATACAGAAGTGGAGGAAATACATCGTAGATTTAATAACATTAACTGTTTCCTGGACTCTCACTCAGCTGCTTCAATGCTTCATACCTCCACTGATTTTTTTTCCCCCTGAAGAAAACGAGATGTGACCCAATGTAAACGAAGCAGAGGGACATCTCTGAACACATCAACATTATTGCAGCCACTTACAGTACACATTTAATCTGACTTGAAATGAATTACTTTTATATAAATGGCAACATTAATATTGTTGGATAAAGCTCTACTGAGTTTTCCCCCCTTAGAGCTTATTGTTTCACCTCTACAGTCTGCATTTGTTCTGTTGTTTAAGTTGCACCACATTTATCAGCGTCGTTTACACCCCAAAAAGGCCTCTTTGTTCAGCAACTAGCCGACTACGACTGTGGATACTTACACGTCTGTTAGGTTTGTTAAGAGGTTGCAGTTTGCTTATATGTTTGCCATTACACCTTAATACAGTAAAGACAACTGTTTTTAACCATGTGCTGTTAACATCACCACATTTTAATGCATGCATTTGATGTATTATAAAATAAGTCTGGCAACTTGTTTTAGATCACACATCATGCTTACATTAGGAAAAACAGGACGGAATAAGGAAGAGGACTGCAAAATGTAAAGGCGAGGAAAGGAAGCAGGAGAGAGTACTGATGAGGTTTGCATGATGATGTGTTGGTCACAGTCTGGGACTGGTTCATGTGGAACATCACAATTAACTTCCGCAGAGATCTGAGATGTTTCAATGTTGACGAGTAAAGATGCTGACCGATAATGAACGACACACACAACACAAACACAAAATGGCAAGTTTCTTAATATACCAAAAACCAATGAATTGATAGAACTGAAACATAAGGATTATTGTGGAACGGACTGAAAACAGAGACACACACTGACCACGTGTGGGGAGAAACACACTAAGAGAAGAAACAGAGAGATTTTCTGTGATTTCCCTGTTGCCAGGGTAACCAAACGTTCAGATGCAGGTCACACTGAGCGGAGGACCAGAACGCACACACATTTTACACACTTAGATATTGACAGCCTCCAAATGTTATTGGTGGGTAAGAAAAGGACATGAAACTGCATCCCCTCCCCTAATCTGGAAGTCTTACTGGCATAACTAAACAGTAAAAGCAGCCAGCAGCTTTCTCTCACTGGGACAATGTGACGTATAGAAGGATTGGAACATTGTAGACTTTGAGTTTGTGTTTGGAAGGTTTTACACAAAAAGCAAACATGCACAAAAGTAGAAGCTTTGAAGTAAAATCTCTGGATTTGGTGTCTGAAAAGGGGGGACTTAGGAAGGCTAACTTTACTCACAGTAGAGCACTGAAAGGCTGTTTAGTGTTTACGTTACATTTTGCATTAAAATCCATCATGAATGATCGAGTAGACTGCACTTAAGTACGGGTGTTTAAACATTGCATTAACAATCCGTCTGCATTGACTACTTCAGAACAGAACTCACTTTCCTTTCTGACATGCAAATAAGCGTCCAGCCGTTTAAAAAGACTTAATGCATCGCCTTTACACCAGGCAGGAGGCAGCATTGTTCTCACAGTTGAGGGGGTGATCCTGCATGCCGCCCCGGACGCATGAGCGTTTACACTCGCAAACCAATGTCGACGAAGGCGTGCGTCCTCTGTATGTGGTCTGAGCTGATCCTAATCCGCCCTCAGGATGCATTAGGGGTCCGTCAACACCAAACATCAAGGCTAACCACTCGATAACCCAAAAATGGATGTTGTTGCAAGGTGTAAACAGCCTCTGAGGCTAACAAACCAATGCTTTCTTCTTTAAATTCTACTAAAAAATGATATGCAAAGGGACACTGTGATTTCATAA
Organism: Labrus bergylta; assembly: GCF_963930695.1. Taxonomy (NCBI): domain Eukaryota; kingdom Metazoa; phylum Chordata; class Actinopteri; order Labriformes; family Labridae; genus Labrus; species Labrus bergylta. Next base: position 6,133,791 of record NC_089217.1, read on the forward strand.
CGAGTGTCTATGATCACAAAGTATCACACAGTATATCAGCAGGTCGGTTACTTTAGTTGATGTTTCTTGTTTGGTCAGAATCTTTGTTGACGTTAGCCTGACTGATGGTGGAAAGATGGTGTTGATGGATTTGGTTCAGCAAAGATGCTTGCAAAGCAACACAGACATTAAAAACAGCCTATAAGTAACATCACAGATCTTCAACCCGTGTGTTACTGTACGTCTGGAAATGTTACAGTGAGCATTAGGAATGACAACAATGTGACGATCATCATTTTTGTCTTTCAGGAAGTGACTTTTGTTGTTAGAATGACGTCACAGAGATGATGATGATGATGTCCAGCATAGAAAACTCACTCTCTTCTACTAGCTCATGAGATGTTCTTTGCACTTTTGTCATGTTGGCTCTTAAACCCTTTGGATTAACCATAACAAATATCTCTTTGAGATGTGACGTTATTACCTAACAGAGACGATTTTAAACTCCACATAAACTCCTCCAGTCAGCATCTCTCTGCTCGGTACAGCCTGTCTCCTCTCTTTCTGCCTCTGCTGCAGTTTCTCTCTATTTGCTATTTGCTTTCTGCTCATTTATTATCGATTTACTTTTCTATTTTCCTGTGGCTTTAACTCCTACCAGCACACCCACACAAACATCAAAAGAGTTTCTGGCTGCAGGATGACCCAGTGTGAGTCTCTCGACGTCACTGAGGATGAAGGGAACGACAGATAAAAGAGAGAGTCAGGCTCTTCTAAATCCACAGGCTACAGGTGGTTTCATTCCAGTGTGTGTTACTGTTGAAGAAAAGGTTCAAAACTATGAAACAAGCTGGGTTTTTCTGTTGCAGCATTAAGTGTGTTGAGTGCATGCATGTCTGCAGCTTGATGCTGGAGATGTGGCGTAGGATTTCTGTGCGTAGGAGGACCTCACATGGCATCATTTGGGAGAGGCAGGGACGATGGGAGAGAAAGACGGAGAGAGAGAGAGAGAGAAAACGATGCAAAGAGGCGGAAATCTAATAAGCTAAAAAAAATAAAATAAATCAGAGTAGAAAGAGAAAGACTAGTCACGCTAATCACTGCAAAGGAGATGATTAGAGATGATGAGCTGCACCTAGGGGAGCAGAGAGAGAGCTTAGTGGGAGGTGGACAAACAAAAAGAAGAGATTACATTTAAAGCATCGGTAAAGAGCCAAAGCAAAGACAAAAAAGAAAAGGAAGGAAATGGATGAAGCTCAAAAACTTAAAGCAGCAAGACGCATTTTTGTCCCACAAACACCTGACAAAACACTCACTCACCATAAACTGGACGTTGTCAAATCCATTGGCCAGCAGGTGGTTCTCGTACTGGACCAGGCCGATGGAGTCGAGCCACTGGCCCACGGACTGCAGAGGGCAGCGGGGACCTATGAGGGGGTGGAGGGGCAAACGTTTCAGTAGGGAGTAGCCATCCACGCGGTAGCAGCGGCAGTCCGGCTGAGACAGCTGGCACTGCCACATCATGTTCTGGCGGGCAAAGTGGCTGTCGAAGGAGCCCGCCATGCTTTAGGGGAAGTCTTTTGGCAAGGCTGCCAGAGGGGGATGGGGCAAGGAGGGGGGGGGGGGGGGAGGAGGAGGAGAGAAGAGAAGGGGATGCAGGTAAAGAGGGGAAAGAGAAGGAGGAGGAAAAGGTGGAGGTGGAGGTGGAGGGAGGCTAGACTAAAGGCATGGTGAGGAGGGAGGGGGTCAGCATGCAAGGGTGCAAGCAGGTAAAGAGAAGGCGTCCAGATGTTTCCTTTGAATCCAGCCTGATGGGAGGATGAAAAGGGGGAAGTCTGAAGTTGTATCCAGAAAAGAGCGTCTGTCCTGGGGTTAAATCCTGCCAGCCATGGCTGCTGGAGAAGACTGGAGGTATAGATCCGCAAGCGGAAAGCAGCTGTGTGTTTGTCGCGCACAGCAGAGCAGCCGCTTTCTTTTTCAGCTGTTGCGCTCGCTTGGCTGCTCCCTTCCGCGCGTGTGTGTGTGTGTGTTTGCAAGTGTGTGTGTCTAAAAGAGAGAGAGTGAGAGAGAGAAAGAGCGAGAGCTGCATGCGCTGTAGATTTCTCTTTATCAAGTACTCCCACTCTCATCTGTATGCTCCTGCAGCCTCCTCTCTCTCTCTCTCTCTCCCTCTCTCTCTTCTCTCTCTCCGAGCGCTGCTTTCCTCCCTCATTCCCTCACTCGCTCTCTCTTCTCCGTCTACCTTTCGTCTCTTGTCTTCTGTCAGGGTGTCGATCGTCACCCTGCTCCCTCTACATATATCTGGCTCGCACTGCCGATAATAGCCATCACAGCAGCTTCAGTGTCTTTGTCTGCAAGAAGCCAAGATCCCTCCCACTCTTTCTCTCTCTGTCCCACTCACACACACACACATGCACACACACACATGCACACACATGCACACACACTACTCTGAGGGTATGCATGCAGCCGCAGCTGTATGAAGTGTTTGTGTGTGTGTGTGTGTGTGTGTGTGTGTGTGTGAGTTGGTTGTGGGGAAGCATCTTTGGCACAAACAGGATTTCTCCCAGTGGTAACCATGGTTAGGAGAGGCTTTGCTTTTATGGATGAGAAGAGAGAGGGAGGAGGGGAGGAGATCAGAGGTGGAGTATGGGGGTGTTTATGCCGGGAGGGCGGATGAACACAGTTAAGCAAAGGAGGACTCATAAGAAGGTGAGAAGAACGGGTAAAAATAAGGATTTGATGCACATAAAGAAGTCATCAAACATAATCACACCCACACACTGAAACAATCGAAAGGAACATTCTGGTTTTATTGTAATTAAGGTCTTATTTTCATACGTTTGGCTACCAATCCTCAATGTTCTAATAAAACAAACATTAAGTACGAGTTTGACAGAGTAATCATCCCTCTTCCTCTGGGGTTCCTCCTCTCAGTAATTAATCAATAGACTCAACAGGACATGCTCAAAGGGGCTTCCTGTCAATCAAGGATGATTTACAACCTCACCTGTTTCATCTCTCTAATATTACTGCAGTCAATGCAACTCCAGATCCCTAAGGCACTGACAGCAGCTGCCCACTGCACACTTTGACTGTGCTCTCTCAGCCTCTTGAAAAAAGAGCAATTTCTACTTTTGATCTATTGTCAAATGTTGCACATGTCTATTGGACCAATATTAGATTTTAGTGGCCACTTTTCGAGGGTACAATGTTACAATAATCTACAATAATGATATGCAACTATAAGAAATGAATTTGTCTTAACCAGATTCAGTTTGATCATGAGTGCTTGTGTTTCCTTTACCTGAGGCGTTGCCCTTGATGTCCAATCCGCTGCCTATCCCCGCCCCGATGGAGCTCATGATCTTGTCGATCTGGACCAATGGAAGGGCGAGAGACAGACACAAGCAAGAGTTAGAGAGATGTTCAGCTAGCGCAAGGGAAAGTCATTTCCCAGTAATAAGGCGAACCCCTATTTCTGGATTCAAGTGTCACATAACATGATCATTACGGCAGCAGGCGCGCTGGATGTCAGTCTTTCCCCTGTGAATTGAAAAGCATGAAGGAGCAGAGGTGGAACAGAAAGGAGATGTTAGTGTGAATCTGAAGAAAAGGGGAGGAGAGACGAAGGCTGGATTGAAAGGAGCTAGTTCATTAGTGTCGGGCTGCTGGCTGTTGACCGCTCATCACTGACCCTGGACCTGCTGCTAACCACTGAACTATAAGACCTGCACATCCATCCACCTGTCAGGGCCGCTGGCTCACCACAGGTCACACAGTATCTGGCCTGGCTGTGAGCCGGTTGAGACCGGTGTTTAAAGGGCCAGGTCTGACAAATGCAAACTGTGTTTACAAGCTGGCACGCCGTGAAGGTGACCTTAACTTAGAACACGCATTTCTGCATGTCACAGCAAACATATCACTTCTTTATATCCAACTCATAGTGCTTCAGTGGGAAATGATCTGTGTGTGTTGATTACAAAAGAGACGCCAATGAAGATGCAGTAATGGACATTTTTACACAAAGCAAATACATAATAAGAAAAATAAAGTCATGTTATGGATTTATTGATCAGGCTTTGACATAAATCATGGCTTCATGTCTGTTGGCATAAAAAGTTTCTGTCTGGCAACCAAGTATTGCATGTAGGTGGCCCGCTTTGGCCACAAGGTTGAATCCTCAAACTTCAAGCTTTGCCAATGCCACTTTACAAGTCTACAATCCTTTTCTCTATAGTTTTCATGAGAGCCAATGCTCCAGCTCTTAAGCTGCTCCATTATTCATTATTGAGCAGATGTAACAGACCGACTCGTACAAAAACTGGACACTGGGTCTTCTTGTAATCTTGCTGTTGAGTTTTTTTGGCTTTTAGAAGTGACAAAAACAGTCTGCTTGTTATGTAAGCTTATAATTACATGTGTGGCTCATTGAGCTAATTCTTAAACACAGCAGCATCTATTTCTTGATTAAATGAATTATTTTGCTCGACTTAAACTAGGTTCTTAACATTTGTAACATTGGTCATCAATCCTACAGTTAAAACTTAATTGGAGATGTTGAAATATAGTGATATCACTAAAGTCTGATGATCAGACACCCATCATCTTTTCTCTATAATCTGATGCATTTTCTTTGCTTCAACTAAAAGTCAGAGTACTGATCATGTTCACCGCACTTCTGCACTACAACATAAGAGCCAAGTTGTTATGAACTTGAAAGACCAATTAAGTGATCTGCAATCCATGTCGTTTTGTTCAATTAAATACATCTTTGATGGTAAATAAATCATAATCTTTTTCACTAATATTTTGCTTCAGGCTGATAATTTACAACTCAAGTGGAACACTTCAGCAGTTTTTAAACTAAAGCCGGATTAAAGCGCACATTTGTAACGTACACAACACACCTTAATTATTCCTGTAGTAATGAGAGAATGGATATCTTGAGATGGTTGTCTGTTGTGGGACGTCCCTTGTGATTTCCCTCTTGCTAACTCTTTCCTGAACATGTGCTGCGAATAGAGCTACTTAGTTATTTTTTCCTCTGACGTCTCCATATATATATCGCTCCACTATTTCCCTGAAGCCATCTTATCTCATCCTCCCCGAGCATGCAATTACACAGGAAAGGTCACCTTAATTGCTAAGAATGATGGCAAATTCCATATGGTAATTCATCACCATCAGCAAGTTATGAGCTACGCTGAGTGCCTAATGAACATGCACATGCAAATGTGGACAAGCATGCACAAATGTACTTGCATTAGCATTATTTCGGAAATAGAGCGAGGCTGATTACCATCCTAATTATTCCAATATGATGAAGTGTATAGTTGTCGGATTTCTTGAATATTCAGGCTCAGACGCATCGGTGTCCTTAAGTTGTGTGAATGATAACCAATGAGCAGAGGCTAATATGTCTGTGACCTAAGTGTTTATAAAGGCATGAGGATGAGCAGCGGAGTCCAGTCGGCGGGTCACGTCTGTGTCAGAGACCCTTTGATACAGAAGAAGCCCCCAGCACAAACACACCGACACACAGCAGCACCTCTGACCTCTACACTCTATAAGACAAAGTGCTTTCTCTCTTATACCCTGCAGCTCCACCGCTGTGCACAGAACAAGTTCAATGTGGAAGCATGTGAAATGAACACTGAGGCTCCTTCTGCGCTGTAGTATGTAGAGTAGGTTTCAAAGACTGAGAAGTTAAAGCATCTAATTTTTAGTGGTTGCTGGTTTTCATCAGATGGTAATAAAAAGATGACATGTTTATGTGATATTCTCCAAATATGACTCCTTTGCTCCTCCTTTAATAACAAAATGTATCCTAAACATGCGGTCGAAAATCAAACATCTCTGGAACATTTCTTCTTACCTCTTCCCACTCTGCAGTGAAGGAGGGTGTTCTTTCCAGTCTCGCCCCAGGACTAGCCCCCTCTCCTGGGCTAGGACTGCCAGGCCCCTGGCCACGGGATCCAGACCCCCAGCTGTGCTCCTCCTGGTCAAGATTTGAAACACATCCCCCCAAATAAAATATAACTCGCAACCAGATTGTTAACCAGATCTTTAAAAAAAAAGTTTAAAGAAAAGCTTTCACTGTTCATCAAAGTTCATCTAGAATGAAGCATTTTTCATCAAACAGACTATGTATTTAACGCATGACTTATTTACTGTTAATGAAAAGAAGAAGTCTCATAGGCTGTGGATCACAGCAGGGAGCCGTGTGGCCCGGATTAGGGAGTTATCTAATTGGCTGGACTGTTTTCTTGTCTGTTTATGAAGTGACTTTGCATAATGCAGCAGGATGCAAACTACCTCCACAGCTGCATAATTCATACTACGCATTATCTACAATACATTCATTTTTTTCTTGCTGGCTGGGATCTCTGTGCTGACCTCAACTTCAAGAGAAACTTTTGAACTTGACTTCTACTGAAAGAGACTGTTGTGTCATCCTTGGACTCTTACATAAACGTCTCAGAAGAGCGAGCCAGTATCAGAGAAAAAAAGAGCGTTTAAAGTTTGAACTCGGCTTCATAATGCACCAAAAAAATCTGGATTCTATTCTATAAATCATACTCTCATTAAAGCTTTGATCACAGAATGAGAGAGAGCGTCATTTTAGAAGAAAATAAAAAATAAAGGGTTCTATGAGCGGTTACAGTCTAACCTGTATGGGAGACACAGCTACCAGGTTGGAATCAGACTTGGACAAAGACTTGGAGAGCTGCAGGTCTAACACGCTGCGGGGCATGGACCTCATCCTCCCCAGGGTGCAGGCCCTCTCTTCGGAGCCGGCTCCTGACGCACCGCCTTTGGGCACACCTCCTGTGCGGACGCCCCGTGACTCTGGAACTTCCCCGTTTTGATCAGAGTATGAAGATGGGGGGCGGTCCAGCGTAGACCAGCCTCGAGGTTGGTCCAGCTGCTTCTTGGTTTTGGACTGGTCCTGGTTGACGGTTGTGTGAAAGACAGTTCTGTACACCACCTGTGGCTTCTGCGGGTCGTGAGCACTACTCTGAGGCGAGGACTCGCTCTCTGTCCTGGAAGTGACCTGGGTGGTGGGGCCTCCTCCGATCACGACGCTGAACTCGGGGCTCTGCAGCAGGCTGCTCCGGACGTCTGCGGGGGCATATTTGCGAGGTTTTGGGTTGTACAGATGATAAGGCGTTTCAGGGGTTTCACAGGCAGGGGAAGATCCATGAAGGAGTCCGGCAAACTCCTCTGGGATGTGGCTTTTCCTTCGATCCTCCAGCAGAGCGTTGGATGTGGAGGAAGAGCAGAGAGGAGGAGGAGGAGGAGGAGGGGGCTGGTCCCGCTGGTACGGACCGTCGTCTGCA
>NC_089217.1:6146112-6204650 GCF_963930695.1 Labrus bergylta
TGCGACGTTTACGCAAGAGGTTTCTTGCCCAGCGTCCAGGAGAAAAGCCAGAGAAGATGAGAAGAGTAGCAGAATAAGCTTGAGAACAGGGTTGAAAAGCTTGAATGTTAAAGGAAAAGAGTGAGTGGGCAAAAGATCGAGGAGAAAAAAAGCAGAGACAGAGGTGGCGCAGAAGGCTATTTGACTGAATGGAAAAAAACTGAGTTTAAGTGGAAGGCCAAATGAGTTATGAAGAGGCAAAAAAAAAAGAAAAAGAAGAAGGTCTGATAAATGGCAGTGAGTCGGAGGGAGAGTGAGGGGGCGAGCGGGGAGCGCATAACAGTGACTGACGGGCAGAAAGAGAGAGAGAGAGAGACTATGAGGGGAATGAGCGCTCTGAAAAAGTGGCTGGAGAAATAAGGGGGTGACAGGATGAAGAATTAAATGACGAGGGGCGGGGAGGGGCAGGAATGAAAAAGTCAATATACACAGCTGGAGGTTTAATGCAAGAATGGGAGGGAGAAGAAACTGGGATGATGGGAGTTAAGAGTTGATCTGTCATTGATAGAATGTCAAAGATATTCTATCTGCACAGTCGCACAGCAGGCTACGAGAAGATAAAGATGTTTGGACAAGGGGTAAAATAATAATTATTTTTAAATCTCAACCTTATTTATTTTGGATTTTCACACACATTTTTGCACATGCTGCATTGAAAAACGTACAGAAACTCTTTTATTCCCACTGCAATACGCATTTTAAACAAGGCTAAATAAGCAATGAAGTTTTTTGAATCTTTGAATCTTGAATCTTGAAGCTGCCTTCTAATTTCTAATTTCAGTCTGTAATTATCTTTTTTTTTGTTTGTATTCTATAGTGCATCTTTTTACAGTGTCATGAGTTCCTTGTATCTCTTTTGTCAATGCCTGTCTGTTTATTGTAAAGACCTTTTTGATGCTTTGTTTTTAAAAAAAGGTGCCTTACATACAACCTTTTGCTTTTGCTTCATCCTTACCTCGAGTTTTGTGGTAAAAGACTAAATGGACTGTGAGCCTCTGAATGTGCACCAACACTATAAAGACAGCACACTGTCTCTCATACTAAGGTTTTTCCTGTTGTGTGTGTGTGTGTGTGTGTGTGTGTGTGTGTGTGTGTGCGTGTGTGTGTGTGTCTGTATGGTGGCGTGTCAGGCTGGGAGATGATCCAAACATCTGATAGAGCGGTGTTCATCGCTCCGTCTCTCGTGGCTCTGCACTGACTGTTATTAAAAACTACAGAGTAATATCTGAGCTGTCAGTCATCTCACAGATTTAAGAGTGAGCCGAATTTCTAGAGCGCTGCAGGCCTGGATAAATCACCATCAGCTCCCGGGGTCCTCAGGCGCTAAGCCGACACTCTGTAGTCTTTGCTAATAAACCCCTCATCAAGATGGGGGCTGCTTGGTTTGGGTTGCTGATTTGAGAACGTGTTAAAGCAACAGGAAATCCGCTATATAACTTGTAAGAGTAGAATCAGCGCTGCCTTCAAGTGCTGCTGTAAATGCCACGATCATTACCATAAAGTGTAGAAGCTATGGAGAGAGAGTTCTAAATATAACCGAGACGTGACGATCGTCAGCCACAGTGAATGCCAGCTCTACATCCAGTGTGCATGCCAGACTTACATACACCTAGTGTTTCATGCTCAGGTTCCTGATCATGAAGTCAAGGTTAGTCTGAGCATAACTAAATGATCATGTTATTACTATTAAACTTCACGCTCTAATCATCGCTTTATCTGTTTAAAATCTTGGACAGTGGACAGTGGTCATCGGAGCTTAAGCTACAGTAACAGGTGCAAACAGGTCAGTCTATACTCGCCCACTGTGTGAGGCAGAGAGAGAGAGAGAGAGAGAGAGAGCGAGAGAGAGAGAGAGGACTCCCTGCTGAGTGCATTACTTCATGTCTGATAACCTGTATGTATCTGAAGCAGCCTAAAGGCGGCGAGGGGCCGAGTCTGCAGATATTGAATTGTGTGTGTGTTTGTGTGTGTGTGTGTGTGTGTGTGTGTGTGTGTGTGTGTGTGTGTGTGTGTGTGTGTGTGTGTGTGTGTGTGTGTGTGTGTGTGTGTGTGTGTGTGTGTGTGTGGCATGCACGTGCAGTGTGTGTGTGTTTGTGTGTGTGTGTGTGTGTGTGGCATGCATGTGCAGTGTGTGTGTGTTTGTGTGTGTGTGTGTGTGTGGCATGCACGTGCAGTGTGTGTGTGTGTGGCATGCATGTGCAGTGTGTGTGTGTGTGTGTGTGTGTGTGTGTGTGTGTGTTTGCAGCTTTTCTGGCATCTCAGTATTAAATCAGCTCAAAGGAAACCTCATGTGTGTGAGTTCCTGCATGTGCAGTCATTTTGCTTTAGTGTGTATGTTGTTAGCTGTTATATATTTATTTATATATTTGTGAAATGCAACACAAGAGTGTCAGGGAGACATCATCATGAATACATCTCCATCATCGTTCTTCGTATTTTATTTTGGAAGACAAGGAAGATGGAGACAAAGAATATCCATACAGTATATTCTAAACTAAGAGAAATAGTCTGATGAACACAAACATAACAAATTAAAGAAATGAATGAAAATGTGTTTCCAGATGTTTTAAAAACGTTGAGGAGGTTCAGCAAATTTAGAGCGATGTGGAGCTGTTGACTAGGTTTAAATTTCTCTTTCCTTGACCGTGAACAAAAGCGAATGTGTCACAAATCCAGCTACACAAATGCACACAAGTTCTCGCTGCCACTGCTGCTTAATGCAGTAGGATGACTTTTTCCTCTGTATCTAAATGAATTCTGTTGCTTTGTTTGTTGTTTAGAAACAAGTCTGTGTGAGCTTTGTTTGGTTAATAAGCTTCAAAACATGAGTCACCATCACCTAAAGCCATGCTAGCTGCTGAGTGAGGCTGTGCTCAGGCATTTTGATACTAAGCAGGCCATTGTTTCCCACACATTGATGATACTCGGGCGAGTCGCCCAGGTATATTTACGGCCACCCAAAGTAGGCTATATTTACCGACCTTTAAAAAAAATCCATATATAACCACCGTCCAAAAGAGAGAGAGAGAGAGAGATGCTGACGTCAGGTTCTGCCAACTTATTAGAGCAAAGAATGATACCTAGTTGTAAGAAATCAATTAACTTATTAGGATTTATTCCTCTGGTAACAAAGATTGTCTGTCCACTTTTGATAGGATTCCTCCAACAGCCGTTGACCCCGCCTCCCCTTATCAAACACAGGCTACACACTAAAATCCCCCAATCTTAGCGTGACTTGTTAGCACAACTGCCTGAGGTGCAAACTAAATGATACGAGCGCACCAAGAACGTGTGATCAAAACCGTCCCGCTCTTTAATTAATTTGTGGTGTTAATTAGATCTTCGTCTCAGAGGGGGAAACTGTTTGGAGTGGCAATAAGTTGAAACACTACAAGTCTGCTCTGCATCAGGGACACGCCGATGCTGCTTTATAGTCGTTTGTCTTAACATGAGGAGGAGAGAATATTAGGAGATAAACAACTGTAGATTTAGTCTACCTTTGAATTGAACGAGCACTTCTCTGTCAACAAAAACTCATGAAATGAAGATTCAAAACCATTTATAATGAGGCTTCTTTTAAAAGGGCTAACAATGAAATGTACAGTATGGTGCTCTAACACAAACAAACTCATAACACAGTGAAAAAACTATGAACACATGAAAATTGACACAGTTTTTCCACTTTTCTCCGTCTATCAACTTTGACTTTACAGGCTGTATTTTTTTCTTGATTGAGTGAAGAACACTTATTTCATTACACCTGCATTCAGCTTAACCACGGGGTGTTTCACATTCAAACCCGGGTGGGAGCAGCAGGGAGAATTCCTGTCATTGTGCATGTTTGCTTCACTTATGCTTTGATTATAATGAAATATGCTAATGGTCATTATCAGGGGCCAGAAATAGCTTTCATTAAGCTTCATTCTTCAAATGCGAAAGTAAGTGGCTTCAAGGGACAAAGCCGAGCATGTAACATCAAAGTGTGTGTGTGTGTGTGTGTGTGTGCGCGCTGCAACTCCTGAGGGAAACATTTGGCTCTTAAGCAGCTAAATACCTCATTATGTGTTCAAGCTAGTTACACGCTTTGTCTGTGCAGTTTGATGCATGGAGGCAGTATAGAGTTGCTTTACCTGAAGTTTTCAATGGTAAACAATTGGCTGGTGCTCATAGATGAAACACTTTGAGAACAGAGCTTGACCCACTGTTTGTAAAGAGAAAAACATGAATGCTTGGTACAACTTTAAATGTCAAAAAAAGGGAGAAATAGACTAACACTGGGTTCTCGCTTTGTGAGTGATACACACAAGTGTAACATGCCACCTACAACATGAGTGTTTGGTGTGTATAAGAAGCTTTTGCAGCACCTTCACAGCTGATTTAATAGACACCTGCAGATCTGCGCCTGTGTGTCACTAACTTGTCGCAGGGGCCACTGCATAATTCATGGAGGAACGGCCCGTGTTGCATGCGCTTTTGCATAGCACTGCATTGCACTTGGCGCTCTGCTCCGAGGGCACTGAGGGAATATCTCCCTGAGCGATGTCCAACATTACGTAAAGTGGAGCTGCGGAGCATCGGCAGCAGCACCGGTGATGGATCAGGTTTATAAATAGGCCTACTTTTTATCCAGCCGCCCACGCAGGTGGATGACACCTGCATACTCTGCTGCAGGGCCGAGCATTTATTGTGTAAACGCTGGGTTGGTGTGGTGAAACATTTCAGGATTGAAGAGGAAGAAGAAGGAGGGAAGGATGTGAAGAAAGGGAGGAAATACCTTTTTTGGCGTGCAGGGGGAGAGCAAAAAAAAAATAGTTCTCTTCACTTTTTTGTCCTCATTTCTCTCTCCAACCCCCTGAAATCTCACATTTCATTCTCTGCATTTTCCTGATTTTCATTCATCGCCCCTCCTCCTCCTCCTCCTTGTCCCCCCTGCATGGTTAGACTTTCACTCTCTCTCTATCTCCCTCACCCACTCTCTTTTTTTTCCACTGGCATCCTTTGATTTCTCAGACTCTTCGCCTTCTGTATCCACGTACATATATGCTCCCCTCTTTCTCTCATTCTCGCTCTTTTCCTCTCTCTGTAAGCCACTTGTTACCATGGCAACTACACAATGGGCCTTATAAAGCTAATAAGAAGAGAGAGCAGGATGAGCAGAGTAGCAGAGGAAGAAGGGGGAGGAGGAGGAGATTTTTTTTTTTTTTTAATGGAAATATAAATGGCTGCCAATCTATTCCTGTGTTTGAGCTTTAGGAAGAGAGAGAGAGAGAGAGAGAGAGAAACAAATAGGTGTACATATACACAGTATTTAGAGTATATCTCAGGTTCTATCATAATGCTCTGCCTAACACGTGTTTCTAGAAGTTGCAGTGATCAGACAGTGAGTGCTGTATCATCTCTTAGTGTTTTAGTGAATGAAGAGGTCTTGTGTTTGACCAGCACCAATCGTAACAAATTAAAATACACTCAGACAGAATTAGAGATACACATCTTTCCTGGTATGTCTGAAGTTGCAGCATTTTTTCCATCAAAAGTTGTGTTTTACTAAAAAGGGAATGTTTTTTCTGTTTTTTTGAATTGAGAAAGATCACAACAATGTTTGCAAGAAAGTCTTTACAATAAATGCAGGATCAACTCAAGAGTTTAAATGTAAGTTGGACACATTTAAGATAATGTATCTTTCAGTGTTTTTTGTGATTAAGTGGGTACAGCAGAGCGGTGATTAAACAGCACTGAATTTAAGTTCATTTCCTGGGCAAGTTGAGCTTCATTCATCTGCTGTTAATAATCTTTTTTTTACTATCTGTTGTTTGTCTGGCTTTATGGTAGACACTTTAAAGTGCTTGAACAAGTTGACGATGGAGAAGGGGGAAAAGTAGCGAGTGTATACAGTAACGGGACATTTTAGCATACACTGCAAGTGAAATGGATTATTTTAGTAAAGTAGCGGCTTTAGCTCGTTGAGTGCAGCCGGTCTACTCCCCACAAGTTCTTACATGTTACAAAGAGCCACTCACACAAGATGCTCTGAAGCCTACTTTCCCGCAGAGTACTTAACATGTAAAAGTACTGATAAGTAGTACTTGTAGTGCTGTATTACTATTTATAAAAAAAACATTTTGTAACCAGCCAGTGTAAAAACTGGAGACACCACGAGTGTCACTATGAACGTTTTCTTCTTAGGACCAAAATTCTTGAATTTAACATCCAAATAAAGAATAAACAATGGTGATGAAACTGTGTGATCAATGTCCTCAGAAGACATCAGACACACATCAGCGTCAGGCTCAGGGAAATAAGACCCTCTTGTTACATAAACATAGAGGCGATGCTTCAATGAGAATCACAGACGAGGATCATTCAGTCAGTGTCTGCTTGTGCGCGCACCTGTGGATTGATAATGAATGTGAGCCACTACACACATCAAAGTCTAGCTGGGCCACTGAACTGGATGAAACACACACACACACACACACACACACACACGCCTCCCGCCTGGTTGACTTCCCCTGCTTTCTCCTGCCGATGCCTGATAGCAGCGGGTGTGAGAGACAGTTGGAGTGAGAACCAGGTGAGAGAAGGAAGTATTCACCATCACATCCGCATATTACCAACGCAGAAGGCCACCTCTTCGCCATGACAACGAGGAATCTCATTGCTATGGTCACAAATGAAACATGCAAGCGGGTAGGAAAAGACACTAAGGAAAGAAGTGAAGGTCAGGAGTCGACCAAGAGTGACACGAGGACCTTGAAACACTTTCATGATATCCCAGTGACGTAAAAAACACTTGAATTTATGTTCTTCTTCATGAATACTATAATCACTCTGTTATTATAAGCTGCCCATATCTGGTGTATACAACGCAGTACTACCTCCAAAGGAGAGAAACATTTCCATATGGAGAGTGTTAACAGACATTTTTTTTTAATCATGGAGCTATATACAGACAAAACTAACAAATGCATGTGAATTCTAAACATGTTTGCATTATTTAGTACTTATGTTCCTACAAAATAAGTGAGAAAATGCCACATGTGCAGATTTAGCTGCCTTCATAATGAGATTCTTCAGAGAAAACACCTCCACTCGTTAACAGAATATCCCTTTTGGTGGAGAAACTTTAGACTCAGCAGGGGGGCATCATTAGATGAAAGTCTCTTCATGAGTTTCATGTGGTCTGACAGTGAGAGAGTCGCCCCACAGGACCAAGAGAGCGCCTTCTGCTGATGTCTCGGAGTCTAGTTTTTATAAGATATCCGGCAGAGATTTCCCTTGAAAGCGCTTGTTTGCTTCCTAATTTCCAGTGAAGCAGGCTTGAGACTAATTTACAAAATAAGAGTCATTTTCACCTCAGAAAACCTCTGAAGTGTCCCTCTACAAAGGAATGCCTTTTTTTATCACATTAAAAGTTTGTGAATTTTTAAGGTCAACCCTCTTTATGTGTATTATTTATGAATTAGGCCTATACTGTAACATTCTAATTCACACCCCTGAACAACAGCAAACAGTCTTCATGGTGATGACATATAAACATATTTAGAACAAGAAAATCCTAAATCTGACCAACTTCACAGCCCCATCTACATTTATGGACGTTAACCTGAAAACATGAGTGAAGACCGGTGGTGCTAGCACCGCTAACATCCTGAAAGGTTTAGCCGTGTTAAATCAAATGATAGTTTTCTGAGTGTCATCTTACCTTTAGACAAGATGACTTGTCTGAATATAAGTGACACAGACATTGGTAGCCAGGAACATCCATAATATGCCAGGACTCCCTTGAAAAAGAGGTTTTTAATCTCAATGGGACTTTGCTGGATAAATAAAGGTTAAATAAAAAATATGAATTGTGTTTTCTGATATTTCCTCAACGCTAAACTTGATGTCCTCTAACCTGGCAGTAACAGCAGCAGCTGTGTCATTAATAAATCATGTTGTGTGGCCATAGATTTATCAAACCCACCTGACTTGATTTAAAGGTCAAAGCTATGTGCTCAATTTTCCTTGCTGCTTATTTCAACCTTTGGTTCCTAAACAGGCGACACTCATATCACTGGGAACGTTTAATTCAAAAGAAAATGCGCTAAATTACCAAATGTATTTATGGAACTTATGTCATTATAGTTTATTTTTATTTGTTAATTTCTAATCTTCCTCTGAATCCCCTGAGAGAAATGTTTCATCTCTCCACTCCCTCCACAGCCCACCTGAGTCCAGAGTCCTTTCTTAGATTTGTGGTTGGCCTCCGAGGTGTTTGCCTCTTGGCTCAGTTTTCATGTTTGACAGGAGGAGAAATATGATTTCATTTTCCGGGGACTCTGGGCGGGAGGATTAAAGTTTCATTTGCTTTCCGGGCTGAAAAGAGTTTAAACAACACTCAGGACAACAAAGAGAGAATGAAAGAAAAGGGCTTCAACAGCTGGGATAAAAAAAAGAGCAGCGATATAACAGGCAGCTGAATGGTTAAAGAACGACTTCACAAGTCAAAGAGCATTTCAGAGACGTTCAATATATTGACCGTCAGAGTAAATGTGTATTTTATGAATAATTGATGCCCTAACTGAAGAGGGCTGACCAAACAACAACTCCCAAAGGCACCAGTCTTACACAGTAGATGTTGGATTTTAAATATTTCAAACAGATTTTGTGTTGAATAACCTCACTTCTTAATTTCACCCTCTGTCAATAACGACTCCGAGTGGAAAACAAACCATTAAAAACCATTCAAGAAAATACGACAAGTCGGAAAATCTCTAAATGTTTTCCAAGTTTTTTCACAAACTCCCTCGAAATGTGACTCAAGCTTATTTTCAAACCTTGTATTTGTTTCTTGAACGCTAATATTTGCTGCTTTTGGTAATTAGCTTATTTATATCTAACTAATCATAATCTGTTTTTAATTCATTAGACAAAGGCAAGCGAGCTGAATTTGTAAAAAGGGGGCAATAAGAAGTTCTGATTTGACTGTTTCCTGACATTTAAAGGCCTACAGTATCGAATTCAGGAGCTCTGACAGTATAAATGTTCTTACTGTGATAGTTCCCTTGAGGAGGTTTCCCCACAGTAAGGCTGAAGATCAGGGACTGAATGTATTCCAGGAGGGCGAGCGCCACTCACTCTCACTGCTGCCAGGCATGCCATCTGTGACGGTAATTGCTTTCGCCCCCCTCTAGTCTGTTCATTGAGTCTCACCTGTGAGCTGACAGTCGTCGTTGGAGCCTGCAGAGTCCTCCTGGTTGGGGCTGAGCGGGGGGCTGGCAGGGGGGCTGGTGCTGAAGCTGGCGTAGCCCAGAGACGAGCTGACCTCGCTGGGCTCGCAGCTGTGGTTGACCGGCCGCTGGACGTCCAGGGACGAGGACAGAGAGGTGCGCTGCTTGGGCTGAAGAAAAAAGAGAGACCAGTAAGAACTGAGGTTGTTTTCTTTGAATGGTCTTTGTCACAGGAGGATGTTACCTTAACCAAAGTCTTCCTATAAACCCATCTTTATTATGTGAACCCTCTTTTGTTCTTTCCTTTCAGAAGTTGTGAAGTTTTGTATTTCTGATTCGCCTCTAAAATGAATACATTTATTAGTATTTCAGTTCTGCACCTTTTCAGTCACAGTGTACTTTCTTTTAGGTGACTCAGTTATGTTTGTCCACATATAGATTTTTGTTGTTTTTGCTCATTTCAGTGTTTGCTGCGATGCCTCCTTAACCAAAAGTCCTTTAAAGAAGGAAGATGTAACAGAAATCTGATCACATTATGGAGACTTGCATGAAATTTGGAACAAACACTCCTCCACACAAGGTGAATTCTTCTTCTATCATCCGCAACTACAACAGCAACAGCTTCTTCATCAGTATCATCCCACAGAATGTGGATGGTGTCGCTCAAACGCTCAAAAGATAATGCTTGAATCAAACGGCAGTCAGATAACCATTAAGTCTGATCAGTTGTGGGCACATAGCACTCACACAGACGTATTCACATCCATAGAAACAGATTATTTACGTAATGTAGAAGCTGTATTTAAAGTAACACAAAAGAGAGACAGAAGTTAATGGAAATATGAACAGAGAGAGAGAGAGAGACACAATGAATGCTAAGAGCGAGTGAGACAGAGTGAGACAAAAAAGCGAGGTGGAGGACAACAGAAACTGTAGACTGGCATCTGGTAAACACATCTTACATAATGAGACATTTGCAGCTCTTAACAACCTGCTGCTTTGCTTCACAAACAGCTCAGGCAGTCAAAACCCTGCTGCTGGTGTTTGTGTGTGTGTGTGTGTGTGTCAGTGTGTGTGCATACATGTCGGAGGATGCAGGCAGAGTGAAAAAAATACAGTGAACCATAAAGGCAAAATAACATCCTGAAATATTAAGAGGCAGAGAACATGACAGAACGACCTTCAGAAGACCTTCAATGTCGTGTGTTTGTGACGTGAGAGAGTAAAAGTGAACCTTGAGGGAGAAGGAGAGGGGGCACAGGATATTAAAGGAAATGAAAGCAGAGGAGGAAAGGGGGCTGTGTTTTTTTGTGCATACTGCACACAAGTGGGGCTTTGAAGAGTCTTCAGAAAGACTGAAAAGCACTGAGATGAAAAACAAGAGCAAAGGGGAAATAGGTTGAACAAGAGAAGGACGTGAGAAATAAAGAAAATAGGACAGGATGACATGTTTTCATTTCATGGAGAAAACCAGGAAGGTGCCAGATTCGACGAGTGCGCATGGATGAACTGAAGGCAGAAACAAAGAGCAGGAGGAAGAAATGATGGCTGGAGGTGAGAATGTTAAGTAGCAGGTGAAGGACATGTGGTAAGAGGCAGTATGGGAAGGAATGAAGAAAAGAAACAAGGTGCACTACAGGTGAAAAGAAAAGGAGAAGCAGACATGTTCATCATTAAAAAGAGAAAGGTGAGGATGGATTAAGGCTGGGAGGAGAAACAGAAGGAAGAAGCAAATTAAGGAAAGAGGAGGAAAAAGCAGGGAGAAGGAGGTGAGCAAAACAAGGTTGAAGGCATGATGCAAGCTACCAGTAATAAGTCTATTTTGGTGTTTGGACTGTAAACACACACATAGGAATTATATGTGAAAACACAATCCTGAGGAAGAAACAGAAACGGTTTTTTTTCATAGTTTGCCAAATACGCTTTCTTTCTTCCTGTCAGTGGAGGGGATTGACAGCATGTTCATGTCTGGGTGATGACGCTAACTTAGTTTAGCATGACAGAAAAGGGAAAAGGGTCTAAAATCTAACACCTGAGAGGTGCAGAGTCCCTCATAACACTTCCTACAAACCGGAATGCGGCACGGACACAGCAGTGAGATTTCTTTTTTTTTTTCCCCTCAGTGGAGAGTTGGTCAGTTGGGAATAACACCAGATCCGCAGTATCCCCGCAGACACCACGGGATGTTTTAAGGACCAATGCATCAACAGAACAGGATCACAACATCCCAGAAATACAGTCGGGGGGGGGGAAACGACAATGATGAATGAGCCGAGCTGGGAATCACCCAAAACTGAGCAAGGGCAGCGAGAATACGCAGGCTTCCTGTCCAAAAACTTGATTTATATTTTTGTCCTCTTTGGAATCAAAAGTATTCATGACTTTTGGAGAGAGAAAAACAAACGAATATTAAAACCACTTAGCCTGCATCAAAACAGAACCTGAAGTGATCACTTTGCCGCAGGACAAAAAAAGAGCAGAAATTAATGAGATGAAACAGCAATCAACTGAGAATGATTGAACTGCTTTAGTGTGGTGTTTTTAAATGGAAGGGTGAGTCTGTGTGTGTGTGTGTGTGTGTGTGTGTCTCCTCTTTCCAGGCATCTCCTTTAAAGCACTTCAACTTTGCGCATTCATATCTCTTCATTCTGCACTTATCTCTGTTTTGTGTCAGAGACTTTTTTTTTTTTTTTTTTTTTTTTTGCTTCTGCTTCTTTCCAACAACTTAATGTGTTTTCTTTCTGGACCTCTGCTTAATAGGAGCTAACACACACATCAACACACACTGACACATGCAAGAAAACACACACACACACACAATACTGTAGTTTTTCGGCTGAGGCTAAGCATTAACAATGCAAACGGGCAGCGGGCTAATGAACATGTCGTGGCCGATTGGAAGGGGATTAACGAGCATAGACACACAATCACAACACAATCAAACACACACACACACATGAAGGCAGGCCCTCTATGCCTGACTAAACAACAGCAAAAGACATTTTCTCCGCCAGGAACAGCATCCCCAGGGGGGGGAAAACATGCCATTTAACACTCCACTAGTGCGTGTGTGTGTTTGTGCTGGGGTGCTAATAAATGACACGCCTATTAGCTAAAAGATGTAATTCCTCACCTCGATTATCTGAGAGAGTGTGTGTCTGCTTGCACGCTTTGACACGGGCTAATTTCTGTGAGAAACGGAGGAACTTTCTCCTCTAAATGATGACTACCAGGATAATCAGTTATCACAAAATGATCATGATTAAAGGGATCAGGGGTGTCTGTTTTTGAGCCATGCAGAATGTGCTGTACAAACCATGGCAGCAGTGCTAATAATAAATCATTAAAAGTATTAAAGAGGCTTGCCTTGAATCTAACTTGTATATAAATGTGACACAAGCAGGTTACTGAAAGTTAATTATGATACTTTTAGTTCATGTTTGCTGTTTTTCATCTCTTCTGTTAACTGCAGCCCAAGACTAACTGATTTTACATGTTAATGGTGTTTTTATTGCTGCCTATGGGTCTACATAGTTGAGTTGGGGAGGCCAATAGAGGCTATGTGGTAGGTATGGTGGCTGGGAAGTTCAAATCAAAATTACAAAGTGTGAAACAATTCTGCAAAGCCTGAGCCAAACTGACATTTTAGAAAACAAATGTACAAGATACAAAACCACTGGTTTTGTAAAAGCACTGATACAAATTTACAAGTTGGCAGAAACTTGGCGGAAAGGGAATGTACCAGGAAAGGCATCAAGACAGACTTTGTAATTTGGGTTTGAACTTCCCAGCCACCGTAGGTAGGATAGGAACCATTGATGTTGTTAAAAACAGATCCTTGGGTCTGTAGAAGGTGGCGATGATGTTTGGGTAACGGCTATGTGGTAGGTTATGTCACATATCAGTAGAAAATAGGGGCATAATAGGGATGACTGGTATCTTAACTGAGCTCTTCAATAGGGCTCAAGTATCTCGAGTTATTTTCTTTTTTTTCTTTCCCCCAGTGTTTTATTTCACTGTTCACAGAAAGATATAAGTCTAATCAGAGCAGAGAGCAGGGGAATAGAAAAATCAAAGTGGTAAACATCCTTTTACCAAATAGCAATCCTAAAACTATTTCATACCATTCTTCTCTTCTTGATAGATTTTTCATTCCCTCTCGTTTCTTCACAGCTTTTTCTTCTTCTAAACTTATTCAACTTTCTTTTGGAAAGGCGCTTCTTTTTCTTTTTTAAAGTTTCACACAGGTAAACCACTTCGGGGCTCTGATACTCTTTGAGGCCATCTCAGTGACATTAACATATAAATAGTGTTTCTCTCTTAAGGCTCAAAGATGGGTTATATAGTAGAGTGAGAAGTCTGGCCTTTTATGGCACACATGGACAGAGTCTATTTTGCCTTTTGTCAACAGTTAGAAATACTTCAGTAAGTATTATGTTATAGACATGAAAAAAAACATCTAACTGTACAGCTGACAAAGTTAGAGCAACATGGCCTTTGCATGTTATATTTTAGAGAAACACTCATGCTGGTCTTAGACAATACAATAAAGGGTTTTGGAACATACTGTTGGATCTACATTAACACTTGTGGCTTATATTTGTTTTTACTGACTTCATAAACGTCATTTAAATTAGCATGAATCAAGCACTTTTTATGATGTCAAAGGTGAATCATTCAATTTAGCAGTTAAAGGGAACAAACACAGTCCTTCGGCTCGGCTTCTTCCTTTCAAACTCATTTTAAAACCATTTGAGGTTTTCCAGATTATGAGGCCTCGCTTTGTCTTCCCTCCCATTATCTACTTTCACTCCACTATGTTTTCAGTGACACCTATAATCAAGCCAGAGAAAAAAGAACTTCCCTTTGTCCATAATATAAAACTGTGGGAGTGGGGAAGCTTTATTTTCACTCAGTTGAACCTGAAGTCATGAACCTGCTGTCTGTAATCTGTCTCAAAGTAATGAAGCTGTTTTTCTTTGTGCCACGTTTACAGCAGCACACACTATCTCAAATGTAGCGCAGAGACCACAGTTCTCTTGGCTCACAGCTAATGAGGTGGATGAACTGTGAGATTTATTAAAATCATCAAAATGCTTCGTACAAATCCTTTTAATACAGGAAGAATTAGCTCCGATGTGTAGCTGCCACAGGGGACTTTTAGCATTAGCTTAAGTCAGTTCAATTAGCAGCGTATGACCAACACCTCTCCTCTGGGGCCGCCGGCACTCTGCTGGCTGAGAAAGCAAATCTTTTTTCACAACCACACACACACACAAAGGTCTCCTATAGTTGTCGGAGTAACTTTAACACCCTGAGGTGGGGAGCAGAAAGCCAGCGGCTATGATGAGAAGAATGAGCTGACCACAGTAGGTGAAAGTAAATTGATTTATTTTCTCTACTTTCAGTATTTTGTTCGCACCTCCACAGAGCCAGCTGCCATGATTGTGATTGTTTATTGATTGTGTGTGCGTGTGTCTATTTGTACATTTGTGTGGTCCTTGCACGGAATACAATATTGGCTCAATAAAGAGCGGGGCGCACATAGAGAGTAATAAACACAGCAATGTGCAGCTCTGTAATAACATGACGTGTAATTACACACAGATCAGAGACAAATTTGCCCGAAGATTAAGCGACTGCAGAAACACTGTCAGAGGGCTCATCAGATGTCTGCGTGTGTGTATCCAGCACAAACACGGGCTCAGCGGCCGACTGATTGATGAGTGTGAACATATTAATGAGCTCTGAATGCCAAAGTGATTAGTGATCCGTCTCTGTAAGCGTGTTGGTAAGAACAAATGTAGAAGTGAAACCAAAAATACTGAAAGCTCTAGAAGTGAAATGCTTGTCAATAAATCAGAATCAGACATCAAGTCTTGATACAACTTAAGTTAGATTCATTCGGCTTCTATTTTGGAAATAAAAATAGCACACTTTTAAAAAGTGTAGGTCCAAACAATCCACCCTGATTTCAAGAAACTCTTCAAATGAATTTTATTCTGAGCTGAGACCGATTGAGGATGATGCTCTTTGAGTGACACGCTCAAAAGCATGTTGACCATAGTTATTTGGTGCATAAAAAGGAGGGATTTTTGTTGAAATGAAATGGGATGTAACCCATTTCTTAAAGCTCTTTACTGTATACACTCTGCTTTGTGAAAGTTGTGTCGTGTTCTGTACATTCACCGCTGAGTGCTGTATGTGTGTCTTTGCATTTCATCAACCATCGTGAAAGAGTTACATTTATTCTCTCCATGGCTCCAGAAAACATCAGAAACCAGTGAGCCTGCCTTATCTGCTCTCGTACGCTGCTTGTGCATCCAGGAAACCTATCTGCTCTCCCAGGCTCTTACAGTGTCATGTCCATATCTTGTATGTGCAGCAATAGATCTGAATGTGTGCAATGCATACTTCAGTATGTACACATTCCTGTGGAAGTGTGGGAAGAGAAGGAGCAACGATCCCTGTCATCTCTCTTATAGTCAGGACAAATATATGTTTTACTGCCGTATGATTGTGCAGCAGAAATGATTTACATCTATTTCTTTATGATTGGAAGAGTTGGATGAACCCAATAATACAGAGTATATAACATATTTCATAAGGCAGTCCAACGCCTTATATCATTGCAATGTAAGGGGATGAAAATCAGAAAGGATCTTAGCTTAGCTTAGCATAGGGGGCGGCACTAGCTCAGTCTGTAGGGTTTCTGAACAGGAGGGTCTCTGGTTATACCAAAGGATCAAAATATGGAAGTTGGTCTGGTTGCTGGAGAGGTTTCAAGTCACTTTCCTAGTACTGCCGATGTGCACTTGAGCAAGGCATTGTGTAGCAACCCCACTCTGACATCTCTCCACTAAAGCATATCCACAGGTCTGTGAGAAGCATGTCGCTCAACAACAGAGTGTAAAACAGAATTTAAGTATGTCAAATTCTAAAAATCAACTTTTATCAAAACTTAATGCGTACCAACAGTAGGCCTGGTGTGCACCTCTCATTCATCGTCATTGAGTCACAGAGCTGAGCACATGTGTTTCTAAAAGATAAAGATCCTTGACATTCTTTTGAAAAATCCTATGAACTCTTCAAAGACACTTTGAACCATCTGGAACCAAACAAAGACGACACATCTCATTCAAACCACACGCTCCATTCTGCAGAGGCAAGGAAACACTACAAACATGAACAAACAGTTTGACAATCTTTTTTTGTTGTGCCGATGATTTTATATTCTTTGTGTACAACGGGTTTGAAAAGTTGGAGGATTGTTTAAACCCCCCTTAAGTGTCATAAAATGAGGTTATGGGTTTTTCCAAAAAAGAAATACAGGGATTTATCTTTCATAAAAACGGGATGCTTTGGTCTGCGACTCTGTGTACAGCTAATACATAAAGGCACAAAATGAGGCTGTTCTAATGCAACGGTCTTGAATCAGGAGGCTACTTTATGTAACAGGGTCTTATCTTCAAAATGCATTTAGACGACGGGGCTGAGGGTACATTGTCTACGCTCTAGGGTCTAAAATGCAAAGAGGTCTGTTGTAAGTGCAAACACAACACCTTAAGTAGTGGTATTGAATTAAACCACTTAAGACACTCAGAAAAGGAAAAAAAGCTCCAAAGTAGGACACTGATGCAAAGAAAAGCTCCATGATGCAGGGTTTCTCTGTCTGCTTGGCTTCTTCTCCATTATTCCCTCATTCTCCGTGTTCACATCCCATCTGCGGAAGAGTGTGACCAAGAGCTCGAGCAGATCTAACACGTCCTGCCGACAGTTTGGACAAGAAGCAAGAGATGTGGGAAATAAAAAGGCGACCCAAACATTAAGCCTCACATGGTGAGCCGGATCTCTTCATGCTCTCACAGAGTGATCCGCACGTCTTTATCAGCGGCCAGCTTGGTGGAGAAAAAAAACCCCACAGCAGCAGCATTAGCGCCACATGAGCTGAATAATTTCTTTTAAAACCGGATTTAAAAGAGATGAATTACTCAGAGAACACATTTTTTATTTAAAGCAACAGCCTCAAGGAGCCTAGTCACAGTGGGAGGGGGAATCACACTGTAAAAAAAAAAAAAAAAGAGTGTTAAATTAGGAATTGACTGAGTTATTTCGCTGATATTTAAAGGGAATCATACCAGTGGGTTACATAAGTCTACTTGTGTGAGGTCTAGTTTGATTGGGTAATACATTCAAGGTAAAAAACAGTGTGATTTAAATAAGATAGAAGGATCGAATGTCAAATTTATTGTAAGACATTCAATAACTAACATCTGCTCTAGGTACAAAGAGACGAGAGCACACATCCTTGCATCCTTGCATCCTTGCATCCTTGCCCTGGCTGAAAGCCCAGAACAATTCGGCCCCAAGATATATTTCTGACCTTTGAACTCCCCATGTACTGTCACCGGCTTTGAGATCCTATAATGCTGCTCTCTTGGTGATTCTCAACTCTAGATTAAAAAACAGAGGTGACAGAGCGTTTTCCACCAGAACCCCCAGACTCTGGAAAAACCTCCCAGAGGAGATTAGGACGGCCAAAGTCGATATCATCATTTAAGTCTCTTCTTCAAACACACTTTTAAAGTCTAGCCTTCCTGTGATCCTCTATTTTATCCTCTCACTTCATCTGTTCTGATTGTTTTTTTATTATTATGTTTCATTCCTAAGTTTTTATTTTTTTACTGTTTATTCTGTAGAATGTTTAATTGATGGCACTTTGATTCCTTATTGATTTGTGATTAACACTTTCATGATTCTGTTTGTTGTTTCATCCTGTGAAGCACTTTGTTAACCTTGTTTTGGAAAGGTTATATTAATAACATTGAATTATTAAAGTGTTAGCCAGATAGCAGTTCACCATCAGAACACATCATGTGTTACAGTAAAAAACAACAGTAACCAGTAATAATGATCCTCTCTTTCTGCTGACTACTTCCCCTGCACGCCTTAAAGCACCAAATGAAGATCCAACACAGCAAACATGAGGGACTGCAGCACTGCACTGTGCTCGTCTTTACATGCTGCTAGGGTCATGTGTGTGTTTGTGTGCACGCTAGCCCGAGGCATTAGCATACAGCACAGTGTGTTCTGATGAAACAGCCAGCGGGAGCACTAAAATGAAATGAATTTCTACAGAATTAATTAGGAGCTATAAAAGTGAGATTTGGTGCTCCCTGATTATTCGCGCTTCCGAGTCAGGCGGAGGCCCCGCTGCGTGCCCCATGTGATTCCTATTTACACATAAGTTAGCGTCCCAACGATAGGCAAGGACGCAAGGAAGGGAGGGAACGATGTTCAGGTCATTAGAGGTCACTTAGGGAGTTTATAACAGATGAAGTTATGAGGAGCAGACGGTCTGTGGAGCCCTGAAACTTTCTCCGGGGTTAAGAAAGGAACAGTTTTTTTTTAAATTATCTTTAATATGAAGTTGATTTACATAATATGTATCTCAACCAACAGTCTGCCCTTTAGCTTTAGCATCAGTTAAGTATTTTTAATGATTCATCACTAGACTTCTATTTTGTTCAGTCACATGTATGACTGACAGCTCTGCCACCTGGCTACAGGGTGTCTTTGTCCTGCTCTGCTGCTGTGTATGTGTGTCCTGGTGGAAGGTCACCAGCAGGATGAGCTTACACTTTGCCTTTAAAAAGACCTCTGAGACCTCTAGTTCAGTCTCTCTGACCTGCTGGCTCTGGCTCTGGTATTGTGGCAGGTCTGACTTCCAATGAGTGCTTTCCTCTTCACTCCAGCACTTATTCTACCCTCACCCAAACACTCATTACGTCGCTCAGTATACTGATAACACATGATCTAAAATAAATCCCTTCTTGTAACGCCGGCTCGTGTCTGTCTCCCTTGTTTGTCACGATCTATGAGCCGGGCTGACACATGTCATTAGCAGACTGAGAAAACAACTTCCTTTAATGATCAAGGTGTGAAGCGTTCACGCTGAGCTCGTGTCTGATACCATCCTCCCTGTGACACAAGTGAGACGACTGCATCACTATCCATCCTAATGAGGATGATGGTGTTACAGCTGAAATCCTCCATGATTACATTACTTATCTATTGTGTTTTTGCTCTTCTGCAAAAGGAGACCGGAGCATAACAACAACAACCTTTAAAATAAAGAAATGTTCCTCTCTTCTGATACTCATAGAGATTGTTTTGCATGTTTATTTTACATTATATATTTTGCCCGAAAGATTTATCTCCTTGATCAATTCAAGTTGCAGTAGTTTTGTTGAATCCCACACAAACATTTATGAGTCATTTCTCCATCATTATTTCAGCAGTAGATGATGAACCCGCCTCAGCTTCAGACTACCTGGACACTGCATGTTCAAAGACGTGTGGATTGAGCTTATTCCTTTGATACCAAATATGACTAAAAAATTATAATATACTCAATGAAGCATGACTACATATTGAATGTTTGTTTGTGTACATTTCTACAGATATTCTAACGCACAGATTTTCTGGACATCCTTATGGTTATGACTAACTCCTTGAATCCTTCCTCTGATTGTGACTCAATCAAAGAATTTGAATTAAATCCATGTGTGTCAGCTCATATACATGGTTACATCGTTGGATTAATTTACTTTAACAATTAATGACACAAAGATTTACTTTGCCTTAAAAACGAGACACCTGTGAGGGCTCAACTGACAGGTTAAGTGAAATGGGAATAAAGCTTAAAGTGGAAATGACACCAAACTGTTCCTCATAAGATATAGATGAGGAATCTGTTTTCTGTATTCACTGTATTGCAGTTTATTTCACAGTAACCCAGCAGGCTCAGAGATGATCTGAAACTGAGGACAGAGAGCTCGTCTGCATTGAGCAGCTGGATATGAGATGTAAAGGCAGACAAACACATCTGGAAGATTTCAATTCTATCTACTGTGAGCGAGCGAGTGAGAGAGAGGAGGGAGGACTAAATGATACAAACAGAAACATTCTGTGTGTGTGTGTGTGTGTGTGTGTGTGTGTGTGTGTGGGTGCAGGTGTTTAAGCTGCTTGTAGGTGGATACTGTGATGTTCAATAATGCATCAGGTGCCTCGCCAACACATTCATTAGTCTGTGTGTGTGTGTGTGTGTGTGTGTGTGTGTGTGTGTGTGTGTGTGTGTGTGTGTGTGTGTGTGTGTGTGTGTGTGTGTGTGTGTTTGTGTGTGTGTGTGCGCGCACTCACCTGTGGGCGGATGACTCTCTCGATGTTCTTCAGGGCCGTGTCAGGGGAGGGAGGTGAGCAGTCTGGAGTCGGGCCTGTCGAGCAGTTGCCATGGTTACTGTGCTCCCCCTCACTCGCCGCTACATTGGACACGTGACCTTGGAGAGAGAGAGAGAGAGAGAGAGAGAGAGAGAGAGAGGAGCAGAGTGAGAAACAGGTAGAGGCTGAGGAGGATCTAAATTTCCTTTTTAAGTAGGTGATTTTTAGTTTGTAATGACCATCCCTACTCGCTGGGCATGCTAATGAGCCAGCTGCACGTCAGTGACTTTTTACAAGGTGGTTATTATGTACAGTTCAATAAGTAGACTTCTCATAACACAGCAATAGCTCGCTCAGGTCCGAGGAAGGATCACGTTATGCTAATTCTTTCCACAATGAAATCAAATTAAGGTCTTCTACACTCCTCCTTTCAGCATTTTTTCTTACAGATAGATAAAAAAAAAAAGGTGACATGGAAATGTCGTGGAGACGCCTCTGAAGCAGCTGAATAGCAGTTTTATGTTCCCGAAATAGGCACAAAAGAGTTCGCTGTAAGGAGCTTGTGCAGCATAACCCCGGTTGTGTAACTTGTGTTCTTTGTACTCGTAGCCTAATTATCCTTTTTTCAAACTTTTCCCACTTGGTCTTTCATGAACGGTAAAAAAAAAGGATCGAGGATAGTGCAGAGCTGCACCTGCAACTAACTTTTATCTTACATTGGCACAAAAATGACAACTTAGTGCAATTTTGGGTGAAGGGAGAGATGATGTGGTGCACAGAGTGCTTCTATGTGATGGTGCACAATCACAGAGATGTGTTGAGAGAGAGAGAGAGAGAGAGAGGTGACAGAGGTGTGTTTTGTAAATGGTAAAGCCTCAGGAGCAATCGTAGCAGCAAAATATGACGGCGGCCCACTGCAGTTTGATGACTATCTAACAGACGTACACATCAGAGTGTGTGTGTGTGGCGCTGACTGCAGAACCGAGTGTCGGAGCTCATTTCCCCTGCGTGTGATCATTTAATTGAGAGGAGGAATGGAAAAAAAAAAAAAAAAAAATCACCAGAAGAAGAAAGGAAGACGAGAAGAAGGTAAAGAAGCGCTGAAGTAGCTGAATTAAATCTCAGAGGGAGAGAGCATCAGTCTTCATCAATAAGATGAGCATACCTTTCCTAAGATACTGTTGTCAGAGTGGCACGCACAACAGAGGCTTTTGTCAGCTGCCTCCTGCTATCACTGATCCAATCACACAGCAGAATATCATTAAGCCAGAGACGGCAATTTCTGAAGAAATGTGCGCTGTTAAAGCTGCACGCTAAAAAGTCCTAATGCTGAAGAGGTTGAACGATATAAGAGATGTAGAAAATACTGTGTCAAAGCTTGGGCTGCATCTTGAGGAGCTGAGGCTAAACTGAATTCCTGTGTGTAAGGTGTCAAAAAGCAATTCAAGGATGATCAAGAGAGTGAAAAGAGGTGATGAAGAGGAAAGAGGAGGGGTTGTGGTTTTAGGAGCACTTTTTTTTTTTCCAAGAGCCTCTACACTGTTTGATGACATCACTATAAGTCACATATCGTCTGTGGGGGGGGGGGGGGGGGGAGATTGTTATTTCAATGTACAAGAAATGAATGAGCTATTAACACGTTTGTAAGTAAAAACAGTAGTTCTTGTTGTTTTAAACTTTGGACGAAGTTGAAGGTGCGAGTTTTCACAACTCCCACAGCTCTTCCTTTGTGTATCGGAGCAGAACGAAGTCTCACTGGAAACAAGAAGGGAGGCTGCTGATGATGTTTTGGATAATGACACAAATAATGAAACACTTTCCTGTATTTTTAATCAGACCCATGCACTCACACAATCAACTTTCCAGGATGCTCTTGGGGGGGGGGGGGGGGGATTTGCATTTGAGAAAGTTTTCTGGCATGCTGAGTCGAGACCAGTGCTTATAAATCACGATCTTCATTTTCCTGAAATGTCTTCTTACTGAGGGGGGATGTCAGCCCGACCAATGATGAGGAAACGACCAAAACGCAGCCCTATTTCTTCTCCCTTGTAGCAGACGGAGGTGCAGAGGGATGTTTAGCTGGATATGTGAGTCTGCTGACTAGACAGTATTAGACTGAGGTTTGTACAATTAAGAATCTATGACCCCGACCCTGGTTATGAAATATCAGAAAACAGACTCGGTGTGTATTGGTCAATCTAAAGCGCTGTCCGTGGTGCTGATGAAGAAGAAAGATTTGGAATAGCGACTTTTGTATTATTCAGAAATTATAGAATGTGCCAGCTTGGGATTTAAGAATTTTTGACATTCAAGGGGATGTTAGGGTGAAAGATGTGCATGAGCTGTTTTGGTAGTCTGGCCAAATGTTAGAAATATAAAATTCCCTCATCTAATATCCAAATAGTGGAATGTTTTTAAAGGAAGATAACGTTCTTAATTACTTAGTTGTCATGTCCACTGGTTCTAGCGGTTAAGGTTTTTTACAGAAACAGTACCAGTTTGATTTAAAAAAATATTTGATCCTCTTCACTTTCTCAGTCAAACTCTCTGACTTTTATTTTACATATTATCATCCACTGAGTTAAAGATGAGGATAGGGACAAAAAGTCTGTGTTAGAAACAATAACCAAGACGTTTTCTTTGTGGAAGACGCAGCCTTGGTTAGTGGGTTCAACAGGATTCATTTTGTAGCTGCAGTCATGCTTAACTGACATGACGCCGTTCCCAACTCTTTAAATCTGCTCGTTTGTTATTATTGGATCATTAGGTCTGAATCACTAAATTAATGACTGCTAATTGAAGAACTCCTCGTTTGTTTGCTAATCCTGACTCCATCATCGCTCATGTCAGCGACTTCACAAACTTTTCAGGAAAGAGGGACTCCAGTGTTTTACACTCAACTGGTTTTCAAGCCTATGAAGTCATGTTTGAATTTTCTGTGGTCTCATTAAAGCACGATTCTTTTAATGTTTGACTGAAACTTTCTGAAACCCGTGACACTTGTCTTTGATTCACTTCTCTTCAAAGTGCAGGATTTTATTCTAAAATGTCGGTCTAGCAGCCTTCGAAGTAAAGTTAGTTTCAAGACGTTTCCTGGGAATTTGTTTGACTTAGTACAAGGACACTGCAGGATGACTCACTTTCTCAATAAAGAGAACGAAAAAGAAGGTACATTTGTGCAGAAAGGTCATATTCTCTTTGTGACAGAAAACATTGAGGCATGTGATCACAACCTGCAGAAAAAAACTAAACAATATAAGAAACACTAGGATGAAAAAGAGAGGACATATGTTTGTCAGTGTAGAGCACATCTAAAAGCATCCTTTTCTTCATGAAGAGTGAGCCCTAAAACACCTGATTAAACTCAATGAAACTATCCTTCTCCTAGTTTCTTTAAATGAATAACTTCAGCTCAGTCATTAAGTTTGTGTAAAACTCAAAGTTTGTTCTCTTACTTCAGAACGTGTCACCGTCTCTCATCCATATATTTACTTTGAGTTTCTGGTGTCAGACGCAGCGACACACAGAGACAGACAGACACACACACATACACACACACACACACACACACACACACACACACACACACACACACACACACACATCAGTCCATAAGGAGAAGAGACGGAGCTTCACAGCATGCTCTCACATCTATCTATACGTGTGACTTCTTCATGTGTTCCTGCAAACACAGACAGAGCTTTTTACTTCATTTCACTGCGACGTCGTGTAAGTACACACACACACACACACACACACACACACACACACAAACAAACAGACACGCATCATAAGGAGCCTTTTGGAGCCGAATCAGTGATTAAATGTGGGCGTAAAATAGATAAAATAAATACTGGAAAAATGAGAGACAGGGAGAAGAAAGGAAGGATGCAGCAGAGGGATATATATAGATAGAGACGGAGGTTTGGTCCTATTGAGTAAATAAGCCTGTCAACAGTGAGGCTTTGATGATGGATGTGTGTGTGTGTGTGTGTGTGTGTGTGTGTGTGTGTGTGTGTGTGTGTGTGTGTGTGTGTGTGTGTGTGTGTGTGTGACTCCGCTTCCTTTAGATCTGCTTCAGGCTCACTCCTGGGATTCTCTCTGTTACTAAAGGGAATATGTGTTTGTGTGAGTGTGTTTGTATAAAGGTGAGAGAATGGATTTAATAACTGTGTGGTGGTATATATAAATGTTTACATCCATACATTCAGGTTCATTTGCGCGTGTGTGTGTGTGTGTGTGTGTGTGTGTGTGTGTGTGTGTGTGAGAGATGATAATAAATAGCCTATGGGAAAATGTGAAATGCTCTAACGGGTTTCACAGGATTCAGATATTCCTCGCATGCCAAGCACACACAGAATAATGTGTGTGTGTGTGTGTGTGTGTGTGTGTGTGTGTGTGTGTGTGTGTGTGTGTGTGTGTGTGTGTGTGTGTGTGTGTGTGTGTGCTACAAAGTCTGACAGAGCCTGGATTGACACAAAAGTATCTCTGTGAGCATCAAGGCTAGCTGCACACTTTGTTAATGCAGCAGTGTGTAAGTTAGTGAGCGTGAGGGATTGGTTCTGTCCTCTTCCTGCCTAACAAGACGAAAACTGTCAGACTCCGACGAGATCTCCTGACTGTCGGTTCTGCTTCTCTGCAACTCTGACAAGTGTTTCATACAGTACACGCACAGAACCTCTCTCTGTGTGCAACTCCTTTCACATGTTCTCCTACATGTCAGAGAAGCAAATGAGAGCGTAGCTCCGAGCACAATGTCTCAAACTGATCCAACACTGAACAACTACAGAAAGAAACATGTAACAAGGACATAAAGTTTAATTACAAGAACTAAAAACTACATTTACATACATACATTTAAACTAATCCAAGATTTCTATAAACATGCATTGCCTCTACTTACTCTAAGTGCTGATTGTGAATCCAAATCCTGATTAATAAATATCATCAGGGCTGGGACTCTAATGTCATCCAGCATCAATCCCAGTTATTCACTCTTCATCACTGCTTCACCGGTTTGTTCATCACCACAAAGAAGGGGCGCAGGGTTAAATAAATACTTCATACTGTGTAATATCAAGATGCTGCTGCTGCTGAAAATAGTCCCCGGCAAAACAAAGACTGCAAAATCTACGTCGCCAGGCTTGTAAGAAAAATACACTATGTATTATTAAAGACACATCTGCAGGAGGAAATGTTGGGCTTTGGGCAGAGAGACAAGAGAGACGAGCAAAAAAAATAAAAAAATAATAATAAATATAGAATACCAGACGACTTATATTCTTGTACATATGTTAGACTTCTTTATAGAGGGTTGATACAGCAATAAATCATTTACCTGACTCGTTTAATCCAATTATTATTATTATATTAAATACAGCGCTGTAAAAAACGTTTCCTGCCAATTTGACTCACTGAACGACGACTTCATGACTCCACATGGTGGCGCTTATCACATGAACGAGGGGACATTGAACGTAATCGGCCATAGAAGAAGTTGACAGCAGGATAAAAGAAGAAGAAGAAGACAGTGGGATGATGTAGGACAGCAGCGAAGAGAAGTTCAAGGACGGACAGTGATAAGAGGTGATGCTGACACCAAATGACACTGAAGAAATAAATAAACACTGTAGGGGCATTTTCTAAATGTTGACGTGATCAGATATCAGTTATCTTAATATAATTGTATCATGGATCGTATTGCATCAAATCGTATCATGAGTCCAAACACTAATACTTTAAAAGACATATCAGGTTAAACAGAGTTATACAACTAATGGAAAAAAAAGAGTGTAAAGACATTAAAGCATGTTCAAACATCGATTTCCTCTTAAGAGGAAGACCCTCTCTCTCTGCTGCGTCTCCTTCAACAAGTCAATGAGCCTCAACCATTATAACAGCAGAGTCCTGGAGTCTACTCGCTGCCCCCAGACACTCTGAGATTAAGTGGGAGAAATAGGGCGAGACGCAGTAACATCAGACTTTTATCCACCTCGAGGGGGGGAAGATCATACAGGAGTGAGAGTGAGACACAAGAGACAGAGGCCTTTATTGATAAACTGAACAGGTGGCCCATACTCCTAACCTGATGTGTCAAAGGGTGTTTTTTCTAACAGATCATGAATGGCAGTTAATTACAGCTAAGATGTTGATTGGCAGTACATATTTAATATTTACCATCTGAATTGGACTTTGTGCATATTCAGAACAAAAGGGTAACACAACATAGTTTCCATCAGAGCTCCAGGAACGTAAAAGTGAGCATGAAGGAACTAAATTTAGGCAAAGTGTTGTGAGAACAGACATATTTATACGATTCAACCGTTTTGGAAATTCCTTCACAATTCAAAAATGCAACAAATCCCGAGTTAAAGGAAGACAAGTATCCAGAGAAACACTCTGAAAAAGTAAAGCATGTTTGTAAAACTGGAAAGTCTAAGTAGACTGAACCTGTGTGTTGACCTAGAAAGATAAAGGAAAGCTTCCTGAGATAAAGTCTTATATGTGTTTTCCTGTTGTACACGTCGGCAGCAGCTTGTTTACCATTTGAAGACAAAGTGTGTGTTTATCTCGGGAGGAGTCGGTCGATAGCAGAGAAGAAACGCTTTCGCTTTAAATGCTTGGCAACGCTCCGCGCCTTCCGTCTGCTCCATACGTGACTGGAGGTTGCGAGGTCCCTCTTCACCGCACCAAAACGCCCGTCTTCATGTCTCCACTATCACAGTTTTTATCCTCAGTGCTTTATGGTTTCATTCTGGCCGTCTGCACAGCGATCCTGTGGTTCAATCTTATTGTGGTATGATTTTGAATCTGATTCTGTATCACATCAACAGCACATTGTCTCCCACAGTCAGAATTAAATCTCACAGCAGAAACTACTGAACAACTGAAGTCTTTGACATGTCCTCAAAAAGATCCTGCGTCTGAACAACAACAACTCTGAGGTCACCAGGGAACCGAAGTGGAGCCTGTGAGGAGTCTGCGGATCCTGATGCTTGTGATCCTGCTGACAGTGAGAGTGTCAGGACGAGTGGGTCACCCACACATGGAGGACTTGTAAAACCGAGGACGGAGGCCCTCACAACAACTGAGGGATTATTCAAGAGCCCCAAGAAAGTCAGAAAGACCTGGAGGAAATGTTTTACAGAAGGCAGGTGCTGGAGTTTTGGGAGTAGCCATCGTTCAATCTTTGCAGGCTCATGTTTAAATCTGTCTGCTCGTCTTGCACACAAAGCTTTCTTATATATAAAGTTTCAGGAAAGATGTGCTGCCTTCACTTCCAGCTTTCTTGCTGCCTTCTTTGAAACTGCACTTATAGTTTTAGGTTCTTATGTGTCTATGTTTTTTTCCACTCAGACAAGTTATATGTCTGCTGTAAAGACAGAAAATCCCTCTTTGGGGGGTAGAGGGGGGCAGGGGTTATGCCTTTAGAGATAGGACAGTGGATAGAGCCAGAAATTGGGGGGCGAGAGTGGGGACTGAAATGCGGGTAGAGGCCACAGGTCGGATTCAAACCCGGGGCCGCCCTCTTGGAGGAGTAGAGCCTTTCTTACATGGAGCACGCACACAAACCACCGGACTACTGGGGCCCCTACGCTTGCTTTTAAAGCTAAAACATGAACCTTCACCTCCGCTTCTAAGAGTTTAAGTAAAAGGTTTAGTCATTATCTTCACTCATGCAGAAACAACACATGCACGTGACACATACGATGTGGATGTGCTGCAGCAGAGATGGGCTCCTTCATTTGTAACAAATGGCGTTCTAGCAGAAAGGAATCCATCTAATATGAAGTATAATCCTGATTTAATGTTCAAATGAGTTTTTGAGTGGTGGGATTATGCACACACGTCTGTGCTCAGGGTGCTTTGCATCATAAAGGGCAGAATTCCATTTATTCACTGTCAGAAGTGACAGAGGACATGCGGTGTGATGGGATGCTTTGCACCACACGGGAACGTTATGTGATCTTTTCATGAATGCTAAAGAGACAAAAGTGTGATGATGTTTCTCATAGATCGTGAAAAATGTCCAACAACAGCTAAAGGAGAACAAAAGAAAAAAAGGTGAAATGAAAAGAGAACAAAGAGGGAAGGGATTTTGAAGAGGATGTAACATGATAAAGTAAGAAAGTGTTTGGTTGTGCTTTCACAGAGAACAGCCCCCTGATGTTCCTGCAGCAGCCGGGCTGAGTGACAGTCACCAGATGGGTTTTTGGTAGAGCCGCCCTGATTGTTCGAGGCTCCGCAGAGCTGCTGTGGAGACTGCAGCATCACACAGCTGCACACAACTGGCCAGCAGAACAAGACAGGTGGATATCAGGCAGGACATGCACTGTAAAAAAGTACCAAGCGCCACAAATCCTTTCACTTAACACTTATTAAAAAGTTTCTTTTTTCTGAAATCGGGAGGCGAATCCTGCTAAGGTGAGTTTAACATTCATGCAGCGGTAAAAACTTAGATGTGGGCAAAACCAACATTAAGGTAAAGTGAGGCGAGTTTAAAATGGAATCCATATGGTGTGACTCTACCCTCCATCTGCCATCAATAACACTTCATTTTACCTCTGAGACCCATCAGGCTCCAGAAAAACTCTGTAGGAGTTCATCACAAATGAGAACCTCTGTTTGACCCCTGGAGTTTTGATTTGAATGTTGTACCCATTACCTTTTTTTTAATCCTGTTATCTTTAATTTGATCACATTGTCTTCGCTAGCCTCGGGATATTCAGCTGATGCTTGATATAAAAATCATGAGAGGACAGAAAAACCCATGGGCACAGGTTACTAAATATCAACAAAGGTCCATTTTCTGTCTATTTTTATTACCCTGTTCACCTACTAATCTTGTGAAACAAAACCCCTATGCAAGATATTTACTGAATGAAACGATGAGCTCACTATATCATCAGACATTAAAGAAACATGCTATGTTAACTAAAAACAATGCAGACCGATGCAGAGCTGGCTAAACACTGAAGCTTCAGTGTCCCCAACATGACAACCTGTGTGCATATCGACTCTAGGGAGGACGGGGCGGGGCGAGACAGCTCTCTCCAATGTTTTGAATTTGGACTGCAGTACTAATTCCAAACACTAGGTGTCAGAGTTACATACTGCTCCTTTAAATATTCTTTATTAACCACTACTGTATCAATTTGTACACAAAAAAACAATCTGCAATGTAAATATTAATTATCAACGTGTGCCTCTGAAGTCATGACAGCAGCAGGATATTTGCATGAAAACTCAAGATCGTGGTAACGGGGACATCAAGAGCTGAAGTCAAATATTACGTAACACATTAATGAAGCATTAAATGGAGACGGCTGGTGTGAAACAACACAGCACACACAGAAGACAGAAGTGTTGACGGACAATTTTAACATTTTAGCACCTTTAAATTAAAGCCAACAAGACCAGCAAAGACAAATCACACTTCTCTTCAGAAAGAAATGAAAGCTTGTTTATGTTACTTCATGGTCTTATTTGTTAGACAATTCAGGATGAAATTATTGCTTTTCATTTTCATTCAAGCAAAATTTTCATTTCCATCAGCCTGTTGTGGTCAATTTATTTTCCATTTCCCTAACTAGCTTTCAGAAATGATTGTTCCAAATTCTACTTTTATATTACTTTTTGATACGGCACGTTGTCTGCACAGCAGGATGTCGATGTGGTGCTACTCTATGTGATGACTACAGCCTTTACTGCCACATCCAAAGACTAGTTTAAGTTCATTTTGAACAAAGACGATAGCATCAGAACATGAAAAAAGATATTAAAAGAAGCTGGACTGCATCAGGAAAAAAGGGTTTATCTCATCCAACTTGCATTTACCAAGGGGGAGATTTTGAAGACTCCCTAACAAACCAGCTGTCACATCTAAAAAGATCATTTTTTGCAGTGTAATGCACCAAGTCTCTCTCTCTTCTCTCCCTCTCTCTCTCTCTCTCTGCTAGTCTCTTTTCCTCTTCGGCTCATCATCATATCCTTCCTCACACCCATGTCCAATTAGCTCAACATGTGAGTGGACTCAAAGCAGAAATCCAGGATTTTCCCTCCTGCTGCGTCACAGATTCACAGTCATGTTGGCAGCTTAGCCCGAGATGACCCTCCAACACTGTCGACTGGATGTGCAATCCGCCTGCTCGCTGTCCCAGACTTTTTCACACCTTTTTTTCTCTCGACATATCTGCATTAAGACAGTTTCTTCTGCCTGCACAGCATTCTGGATTCCTACACATTCTGCACTTTAATATATATAGATATGGTTCTCCCCAACTTTTGTCTTTTCTGACTTCTGCGGTCTCTTTTACTCTCCCACATTGTGTGTTGACATCTTGCTCACTCTTCTCCACATTTCTCTTTCATTATGTCTCTCTCTCTCATTTGGCCAGGTAACAGGGTCTGAAGAAATCAGAACAAACAGAACTCCCACACCGCTCACTTACGTCAGTCGAGCAATTTTCCTCCAAAAGACACTTTGATATAAAACAGGAAACCTCCCATTTCACACACACACACACACACACACACACACACACACACACACACTGAATTGACAGTTCATCTCTCCTGTGTCCTTCAGCCAATCACAGTAGAGATGCAACAGCCCAATGTGGGACGAGACGCGTGAACGCACACACAAAAACATGCCTCAACAGTGGCCTCTCTTTGCTTCTGTTGGTGTTGTTGGCGGTGGAGTGAGTGTCACTAGCAAGACAGTTTCTATGGCAACATACAGGTGACTCACCAGGCAGTGATGCAGTTGCCCTGACAACGTGCAGTGTGTAGCACGGCTATGGGAGCCGAGTGAAAAAGGGAAGAGCACGTTTGTGGGTGTTTATTGTCGTGGGTGTCGAAGGGAAAAAAAAAACGCAGCAGACCGAACAAATGATGAGACACAGAAAAACAGAATCGTCTGAAAACTCGCAGAAATCCTAACCTGACAAAAAAAAAAAAAAAAAAAAGGTCTGAAGGGGGGTTTGGATGCCGTGGATTGAAATAACTTTTTTGGGAAGAGGGGAAGAAGTGAGTAGTAAATATTTGCCCTGCTTTTCTGGAGTGTAATGTTTTATTCAGATAAAAATAATATTAAGGCAACTTGACTGTCTACATTCAGGTCGGAGGTTTGGATGGTAGCAGCAGCCAATGTGGCCTTAAACCGACTGCAAGCCCAAAAGCAGAGTTAACGAGCAGGATACAAACCTGCCAGAGATTTTATTTCTACACTATAGGCACGAATTCAGCAATGTATGTTTCCGAAAATATTCTGCTCTCACTCTCACCCACATGTTTCCACGCTAGCATATTGCTTTAAAACTTGTGAAAACTTTGGACGGGCAATATGTTCACCACTCAGGTGGTTCAAGTCGTGATGAACACAAACAGAGGGATGATCATATGGAGTCCTGCTTGTGAACGCAGTTAAAATGAACTCATTGGAGGGCACCATATGCTCCAATGTTTACTCAAAAATAAAGTTAAAAAA
Organism: Labrus bergylta; assembly: GCF_963930695.1. Classification (NCBI taxonomy): domain Eukaryota; kingdom Metazoa; phylum Chordata; class Actinopteri; order Labriformes; family Labridae; genus Labrus; species Labrus bergylta. The sequence continues at coordinate 6,178,075 of NC_089217.1, forward strand.
GTGTGTGTGGGGGGGGGGGGGAGACTGTAAGAGGTAGAAAACAGAAAGTGAAAGCACTAGCAGTGACGATCACAAACTCTGCACTGCTACCTATATCATTACCATTGGAAAGGTTTTTTCTTTTTTTTCCCTACTGGATTAGGACTGCAGTGCCTCCAATTAAGAACCGAACGTGGCGCTTGAAAACAAAAGCGTAGTTGTCTGTTTTCTCCTACCGTTGCGAGGGCAGGCGTTGAGCCGCTGGTTGATATCGAGCGAGCAGGGTTTGCGCGTGACGGCTGTGGTCACCGACTCGTACGGGTTTTCCTCGTCCTCTGGCAGGAAGACATCCAGAGACGGGGACGTGACGATCTCTGCGGAGTGCTTTGAATTCTGGGAGAGGGACAGAAAGAGAAACGGGAGAAATTAGAGGGTCATTTGTAAAAAACAGTCCAAGTGAGCCAGTTACTGTTAGAGTGGAGCGACAACCAACCAGGAGTAGCAGCAGTGTTACATTCAACGGGCTAAACACAAACATTACACTAATTACATTATTCAATCAGGACTGCAGCCACGCTGGCCTATTTTCCAGTCCAAGAGACCCATAAATGATGTATTATGGTAATGAATCATGTTTGGAAAGCAAAGCATAGAGCCCTTTAACTCAGTCTACATTCAGAGTGTTGGACCAAAGACAAGGTTATTTTGATACTTTAATGTGAAGTATGAAAGACTGTGAGCGCGCGCTGTTAAGAGCTAAAAGAGAGGAACAAAGATCCTCTATGTGGGTGTCTAGCTGTGTGGTAAACAGTGTCAACCAGGGCCAAAGACGTCCATCTTTGACTTCACCTTCAGGTGCATCATAAAAAAACGTTTTGTTTTTTTGTTTTTTTTTCAAAACAGCTCAGCATCAGCTCAGTAATCTCTCAGTTCAGCTCAAGTTCAACCTCGATCACACAGCTGGATTATCAAGAAAGATTTGGGCCGATGTTCAAAGCAAACACTGAAACAAACAGACGGTCGGAAAACATTAAAACTATTCTTCCTTCTTTTTTTTATTCCTCAAGAGTTTATCGTCCAGTCACTTCAGGGTCCCTTCAGGACTTTTGGGGGTTTTGTTCATCTGTGATTAACGTGATTTTAGTTGAAGCTTTTCTTACAGCACCAAAAAAGAAAAGAAAAGAAAAGAAAAGAAAAGCAATCTGAAGTATTTTGCATCCGTCTGCTATCAAATTGTCAAGACTGGCAAAGATTTAGGATAAGACGGAGCAATCTTGTGTTGATTTTCCTTTTTGCTCTCACGTGTCCAACTGCCTTTGCTGAGCACTAGACTCCAGTGAAATCGCTGCAATTGGGAAAATGAGTCCTTCATTTGAAGATTTACGGGCTTTATTTGACAAATGTGCTGCTACATGAAACGTCTAAAGGGAAGGGAAACAAAGCCTCCGACACGTTTCAGTTCTGTTCATACACTTGAAGCTTAAAGTATGAGATGAAATGGCTTTATTTCGGTGTGTTGATTCTCTAACTGGTGAATGAGGTGTTGTTCAAATCATTCCTTTGATGGTGAGATAGCTTCAGGCTTTTTATCACATGGTGGGAAAGAACTTTCAAATGAGGTCAAAAACAACTTCTGAGAGACAGAGCAAAAGAAATCCTGCAAACAGAAAAGAACAGCAACAGAGTTCAAAGTCAAAACAACGACCATCGTGTTAACTTGACTGAGCAGCTCAAGAATAGTTTGTGATTTTTATTTTTTTATATCAATTACTAATTAGCAACTTATGTGAGGATGTAACTGTGTTCTTCTCTTCTTCTCTTGTTTATGTACTGTCGTGTTTATATGCAGATCTGAAGTGCATTAAACAGCCTCATAATAGAATAGAATAATAATAGAAAACAGAAAAAAGAGGTAAGTAAGTATGTGTCTGTGTTTATATTTACTTCACGTGATGGTCTGTCTTGTAGCTCTGTGGCTTGGTCAACTGATAACATGTTTTGCTCACAAGTTGTGATTGCTTGAAGCAGAAATGGGGAAAGGGCTCATTTTGGTCTCAACATAACTACAAACTAACTCTCACCAAATGGTACGTACGTTATAGGAATGTAAATAGGGAGTAAGTTCTTCCTTTACTCTCTTAATCAATGTCGTTGCACTTTTTGTTTGTGAGGCTTTTTTTTAATAAGTCTCTGTGATTAGACCGTCTGCCAAGTGTCTTAATTGTAATTTGCATACTAAGTGAAATCCATCAGTGATTTCTTTTTCTTTTTCAACCTAAGAGACGAGCAGCATTCTGTCAGAAGTTCTTCATTTGGAGGTGAGAAAATGGTGAGTAACATGTGAGGGGAAATGCTTCTTTGGGACCTTTATGTTACGAGTTCTCTCTAGGTGTTTGAGGAGAATTTTCAGATTGCACGTTGCTGCAGCGTTAGTGAAAAGGTTGAGCTCCCGAAGGAACCAACAGGTCCCTTTATCTCTGCAGCAGCTGCGTGCTCAGAAAGAATGAAAAACAAGAGGGAGTGATGTGAAGCGGGAAGGTTACAGGGCTGAGCATCATTTCACCCAAAAACAGACAAAACCCTGTCCTCTGGAGGTCTGAATATTTCCCACAACGCAACACTCCATCATCATTTCTGAGGAGTCACTTGGCAACAGGCCCATGGTTATACCCTCTCTAATGGGATCAGTGGTTAATGTGTCACCATGGCGATAAACTTGTGGGTTAGTGGCTACCCTTCTTCTGAACGGCGCTCAACAACTCTCTTTTTCTTCCGCCGCCTTCTCCTTCTCCTCGTTCGGCAGCCATTACTCTTTCTGTCATCGTCTGCTACTACATTACCCAGACTGCACCAGGCCATCAATCATGCACTGTGCACACTCAACAAGCATTAATCATGCCGGCTGACAGAGCAATCAGTCCCATGATGATTTCTCTCACTTACAAACCTCTACACTCGATCTGAGACTTTTCTTTTTTTCCACACAGCACTTTATTAAATCTAAACCCTTCCTTTCTCTTCCCCGCCCCTCCTTCCTTTTTTTAATTTTTTTTAAAAATCCATTAGCACTCAATTAGGCCGCCATTACAAGCTAACGGAGAGCTGGTCAATCTTTTATGTCTGCACTCTGCAGGTGGCGTGGTCTCAGCTGACACTGATTTGACGTGACAGCACCGTTAGCTGCACATTTCACTCTCAGAGAGAGGAAAAAAAAAACGGAAAGCTGAGAGCACTCTGATGAAGCTGCTCCTTTCAGGGCCATGAAAACTCGAATCTGAAATCTAAACTCCTCTGACAGCTCTGATTAAAGGGCCGATTAATCAGCCTCATACTCATTTTAAAGTCTTAACCATATTTAGTGTTGCAGACGGAGCAGAAAACTGCAACTGGTACACTGTGTTTACGTGTTTAGGGAGCTTATTTACAGTCTCTCTGCTGTGACCTGATTTCTTACACACCATTAACTACGGGGAGAACGGGGAAGGGAAAAACCTGATTTGCAGGCGGATTTTTCCCGTTTCCTGTACATATGAATGGCTTTTGAATCAGCCTCATACATGAATGCATGTGCATGAAGCAGTATGTGAAGACAGGGAAGTAAGGATTGTTATTGACCATAGGACCTTGAAAATCAGGCTCCGCCTCCAGAGTGCTGCAGATGGTTATGTTTATGCGACACTAAGTCATCCGAGGTCATGAAAATCATGCTTTGGGCTTAATGCTGGTAAAATAAGCCCGTCCTCTCACAGTTAAAGTCATTATGCACGCTTTAAATGTATGGCTGATAACACAATCTTTCCCTACCCAAAACATTTATGTTAACTCTGTCAAACCTGGACGTAGTCTCAGCATTTTGAATCCCATTGTTGTCATTCGGCGTATTGGAAATGCTACCTCCGTCTTAAGTTTAAAATCTATCTAGAAGCAGAAATAGAGAAGGAGCTGAGGTGAGGTGAGCCGACAGCCTCCGGGCAAACAGTTACAACACGCCCACCTGTTGGATAACTAAGTCTTTTCCCCAAATTATGCAAAGTTATGCTTAACTATTAGCCTTGATAAAATCAAAACAGATGCGTTAAAAGAAATCCCCTCTGTGTAGTTTTTACCAACAAAAAAAATGAGCTAAGTAGACCAAAACAGCTTTGTGAACCAGGCTATAAACAGGTTTGTTTCTGCTTGTAAATGAGGGATTCCTTTGTTTTTTTGAGCCAGCCAGTGGCTTCATTTTCTACATCTGAGGTGGCAGCTTTTAGAAAACCTGATTCTTGGGGCTAAGCTTTAGAAAATGTGTTTGCTGTTGCATATAAGTTGAATATAGAAGACATGGGGTTTGTATCAAATCACACAGTAGTTTCATGCAGCACACAATCAAAAAGTAGCCTCAAAGTGACTGCATGTTAAACAAGATTTTAAGTTAAATCTGCTCTTCAATTTCCTGCACAAACTGAGTTTTCCGAGTAATCGAGTTGCTTGTACGGATGTTGACATACTGTATTTGTGACGGGCAGGAAATGCATCAGATTGCTTCATTGCACGAAGCTGGGAGAGGGTGCAGTTCCTCCGAGAGAAATCAAGATAAAGTTTCAAAATGACTTTAAGTAAAAGCAGATTTAAACGGATACAGGGACGAGTCAAAGAGGGATTTTTTTTTTTTTTTTTCAACTGGGGGTGGCAGGATAAATGATGAAACTCAGTCCTGATTTGAATATAAAACATCTGATGTTTCTGATGAAAGAGAGCTGAGAGAATGAGGCTCCAGTGTTAACAGTAATTACCACGTTGTCGACATGAATTAACAATGACATTCGGAAGAGAGGAATCTAAAACGCCACAGGTACAGTAGCATCATTAATAGAAGGAGAGAAGAAAGCACTCTAAGGACTGCAGCTCAGGAAAGAGAGATCTGTAGTGTCTGCAGGGAGAATGAATACTGGGGGAATGAGTTAGGAAGCAGAGAATGGTTAAGAAATGTGCCTGGAATTATTATTAAAAGGGCAGGGATATGAGGAAGCAGCCTTAATGTGTACTTTCATTTCATTTCTCATTCTCCCACTAAGTGCTCTGTTGGTTCTTCCCTACCCTTTATCCCTACTCCTGCCTCTTATTTCTCTCTCTCTCTCTCTCTCTCTCTCTCTCTCTCTCTATTTCACTTCTACATGTATATCATCTTATCATTATACCTTCCTTCAAATCTGCAGCTTCCATCCCATCATTTTAGCAGGAAACAGAAGGAGAAAAAGAAGAGGCTTGAGCTGACAGGAGGTAACAAAAGCCGTCACAAAGACAGAGAAAGAGAGAGAGAGAGAGAGAGAGAGAGAGAGATAAACACAGGTGGATCATAGGACACCAGGATCCGACTTACTCTGGAGTTTGTGACAGGGAATCCAGAGGAGACGAGCACGAGACAGAGCGGGAAGAGGAATTGAGTTTAGTACTGAGGAAGAGGAAGCAGAGGAAGTGGGAGTGCAGGGACTTTCTAAGACACACAAGCATGGGAATGGCACTCCGAAAATGTGAGTAAAGTTCAGGCAAAAGTGTTTGATTTTTTTTCCCCATAAGAAGAAGGAGAAAAAAAAGGCAAACTGAAGCAAGCAACAAGGTTAGAATTTGTGGGAAAAAACGACTTTGCTACTCAATCTTGAACAGGACAGCACGAACCCAAAAAATTATCACTTAACCTCCAGTCCCTTCACGACGCCAGCGAGCAAACATAGAAGAAAAAATAAATCCTTGTGGTGTCACGGCAGGTTTGGCTACCTGATAGTTTGGTGAATCTTTCTCTTCGTCCCGCGGCCTTTGAAGGAGTCAGACGGCTTTTACAGAGTGGCAGAGAAAACGCTTCCTGGGGTCGCATCCGAGCAAGTTCCCTCCAACAAACAAACACACTCCGTCTTCATTCATTTCCCCTCCCTCCCTCCACCCTGCCTCCCTCCCCTCTCTATCTCCACGCAGAGATAGGGACACAGAGAAACTTGTGTCTGAGCCGAGCAGGAAGCGAGCAGACAAACAGAGGCCTCCTCCGGCCACTAATTAGCAGGTCGTATGCAGCTCCCGTCCGACTGCGGAGGCCAGATTAAACCTTTCAGGGTGTATTTGTGTGACGCCGGCTGCACATGTGACCAAAGGATTGTATGTTACGGTGTGTGATTATATCTGTGTGGCGTTGCTTCACTCGCAGTGTGTGATCATGTGAGAGCTTATGTGCGTACATCTGTGTGTGCACTCTATATGTTTTTGTGTTGGCGTGTGTGCGCGGGCTGATAACCCAAATAGGAAATGTGCCGCTGCTCCAGTCACGTCCGAGGGATCCTAAATCCTGTGACTCGCTCTTCCTCTCTCTGTCTCGGCTTAACCCTCCACTGTACCAAGCCGCTGCCTCGTTCTCTGCACTCTGAGTTCAGAGGCCATCAGATATGAATGGAGGCTATAATTTGCTGGAATTTCCTCATGGATGCTATTTGATTAGAAAGAAAAAGGGAGGGGTGGACAGCAGAAAGGACAATGGACCCTCTGAGGCCTTCAGTGAGGGAGGGACCAAGAGGGACATCCAGTCATGATAGAACAGAGCTGCTGAGACACAGAAAGCAAAAACTGGATTTTTATTGAGAATCAACGACTAATCTGTCTGCCCAAGACGCCTGTTGAGCTCCTTCAGCTGTTGAGTTGTGAACATACAGTAGACTTCCTTCTAAGTATAGACAGGATGGTAACAAATCCAAGCACTATACTAAGAAAAGAGGGAAGGAAGGTGAGCAAGACTCTCGTTTCCTGGAGTTGATGCCCTCAGTCAGAGGTCATCCAGGGACACCTCTGCTTTGCTGTAAAGAGGTTCAAGTAGGAGATGAGAAATGTGGTGTCCAAAAAGGTGAGATAAGAGTGCGAGGGCAAAGAGTGAAATAGAGCGAGGGAAGTGCAGGGTGGACAGGGGGATCGCCTTGCAGAATTGGATTTCACTCCATGGCTGGCTAATCCCACAGAAAATCAGCTAGCTGAGCCACCCACGGGACAGCGACAGTGTCTCCTCAGAAAAGAACCCCCTTCACATTCGCTGTGACTGCTGCTGCACGGAGCAGAGCTCACGCCGCGGCTCCTCCTGCCTCCGCGCTTAATCCCAACGGACACGGCCGGCAGCCAGAGCGAGATGCCGTGTGACCAAAGTTTTTACCGTGTTGAACTGAGAGCTTGAGAAGTGTGGGGGAGAACCACCCCGAGAGGCTGCTCGAGTACGAGTGAGCTGCATGGAAACACTCGATGTACAGAACTGACTCATGTTGTACAAATAACAATTACAGTTTAAAGACCTTTTATTCATTCTGAATTCTTTGCACACTTCCTGATGTACAAGCTGGACCAAACACTAATTTACAATGCTTTGTTTTAATGTGTATCAGGCAAGTTATTTTAGCAAACCCAGCCCATAAAGACACTGTTTCTGTCCTGTTCTGATCCAACTTCTAATATGTCAAAGTCCTGAACCATGATGTTTGTTCATCCATCTTCACTCTACTTTTCAAGTCGTTTTTTTTAAGTTAACATTCATTTTTAAAGCATAAAGCTTTCCATCCATATACTTTATACAGTAAAAAATAAGTCAGCAAAAAGACACTTGGCTTTACTTCATCTGTATCTGAGATTGAATGCTTCAGATCAGCCGGAAAGTAATAAAACACACTTCAAGTACAGACATTTGCTCAACAAATTGCCTTTCCATATCTCAGTTTCCGCCAATTAGATTTTTTTTCTTTGATGCTCTCGAAAAAAACAGTAAAATAAAAGATATAAGCCGGGCACTCTGTGTCCCACTTGTTTTGCTGAGTGACTTTTCCTCGTTCTTCATAGACCAGGCGGTACTTTTAGTGGCAGCTCAGAGTACTTCCTATTTATTACTTTTACGGCTTCTCGGCTTTTTATATCTCAATCGGGATAGGGGGAATTGTTTTAGAGGATGCTTACCGTTCCCATCATCACAGCAGCCTTGAGTAAACACACACACACAGACGCACACCTTGCTGATGTGCCAACGGCACAGCATGAAGATGATTGGCTCTTGTTTCTGAAATACATTTGTTTTGGGGGGTAGTAAAAAATTGTCTGCAGCAAGTTGTGGCTCCCAAATGCACTTCTTTTTTTTACAGAGATATTGAAGGTTGAATAAGCGCTCAAACTCCACCATAGATACAGCTGATGTGACATTTATGCAGAAACTCAGAGAGCGTAGTCAAACAGCCGAGGACGCCATCAATTTCCCAAAGATGTTTAACTCAGCCAGAGAAGGAACTTTTACTGTTTGTTTGCTTGTGAGTGAATTACTGAGTGTGTCCAGGGACAAGATCATGCCACAGACATTTTTGGATTTTACACCATGAGTTTACTTTCATCATTTGAATTCTACAATTTAGAACATCTGAGAGTACATACTACACAAGTAAGGAACCCGAAAGGAGGACCCTGGTCTACCCTGGTGGTCAGTAAGGAAGGAAAATAGGTGAACCAGCGACAGGTTCATGGGTGGGTCTGATGTGTGTGGGGAGTGAAGGCTGGCCCGTGTTGTTTGATCCAACAGAAGAGCTGTGGGAGCTCAAATTGCAGAAACAAATATTGCTTGTTCTCAGAGTGCATCGCAGTTTGTTGTGTTTCGGGGGTTAGGGTGCTGAAGGAACCGGTGACAGGGTCAGAGGTGAACACTGAACTATTCAAATTAAGAACTTTTAATTAAAAAAAAAAAAAGTTTTTCACTTTGAAAACTCCTAAATGGTACACTGCCCTTTTTTTTAGAGCTCACTCACCTACAGAGCACACAAAGTCTTCTATCAAAGCCTTATGAAAGTCTCCACACAATCCCCGTCCTCTCAGAAATACCTCCCTTTGAAGTCCCCTAACATCTTCAAGAGCCCTCCTGGGTTTCTGATCTTAACCTCAACCAGGGCACAGACACAGAAACAGACTCACCCCACCTCAACTCCCTTAAACTCCCTCAGCTGAAAACATTAAAGGTCAGCAGCCACTGTGGAGAGGAGGAGGAGGGGGGGGGGGGGGGGGGGGGGCAGCAGAATGAGAAAATCAAATGAAGAAGTATGAGGGAAAAAAAAAAGAGAGATGAGGTAGGAAACACAGGAAGGAAGAAGGAAAGGTGGAGAAGTGAGAGGCACGTGAAGCTCTGACGCGTGTGTGAACGTGTCTCTGCGCTGACTCTCTGACGCACCTGTGACTTGTAAAAGGTGGCCATCCCACGCCTGATATCACGTGAATCTCTAGGTTGCCTGGCAACCCTGCAGAACCTCTCTACCTGAATACTGTCCTCGCGTTCGTTCGCTATATTTCTCTCTTTTTTTCATTCTCTATATTTTGCTTCAACCTTCTGAGCATGTGAGGTATGAACTGCGTTGTTAAAGTCGACGTCACAGAGGAATCCTCCTCCACACACACACACACACACACACACACACACACACACACACACACACACACACACACACTACCGGGCATCAGTTGGCGTGCACATGGCAATGGTGGGAGGAAACGTGTGACTGGCAAAGAAATCCAAAACAAGGGAAGCTTCCTTATGCAGCACGTATGGCGCACGCACACGTCATGAATGCACGCGTACACAAACATAAACAACGCGATGCTCTGTTTTTTTTTTCTCGAGCTAATCTAAAACAACAAGTTGTTGTTCTAATGTGAGAGCTCATGTGGGGTAATGACAAGAAAAGATGAGATGAAAAATGTTTGGAGAAGAAGAGCTTCACTTTGTTTGTTCATCCTCAAATGAGACGAACCGGCGCCTCTCTTTATGTCGACTCTGTTTACTCTCAATCATGCCGAGCTAATTAGCATGGTGCTAACTTAATTATGTAATAACAACTCAGTCTCTCTTTCCTTGTTTCCTCTATTTCATCCTCCTCTATAAAACCCACACACACACACACACACACACACACACACACACACACAGCCCTCCTACGCTCATTCAAAATGGTGCCACACTAAGTTCAGACATTTGAACACACAAACTAACAATATGCTCTGTATACCCTCGTGTTCACAATTACGCCAACATGCACAAAGGTCCCTTTTTTTATTTTGCACCAACACATTAGTGTAACACACACACACACACACACACACACATCCAGGTGCAAACATCTCCAGGCAGCATGCCAGGCAGGCAGGCAGGCTGCCATTGTATAACACACGGGGTCGTTGTGTTGTAAATGTCAGATGTCCTGCAGTGTGAGCCAGCAAGCAACTCGCTGCTAAGCGTTCTCAACCGCACACAATTAACCACACTTCTATACGCAGCATGGAGGGCTTGGAGGAAAGGAGAAGGAAGGAGGAAGGAAGGAGGACAAAAAGGTCGAGCAGGTATTCTAGATAGCAGAGGAGAACCTGGATTCTGCTTCCTCTTCCTGATTTTGGGTTGAAAGGTACAACAGGATACTTGGCACACATTCATTGAAAGATAAAACGTATCAGAGGAACTATAAGTCGTACAATCTATGCCGCGTCAAACTTTATAGATCAGTTTGTTTAGTCGAGTATGAAAGTAGTGATTCTAGGTTGACTGGAACAAAATTTTCTCTGATAAGAAATGTTTTTTTTTTCCACCTTAAGGCAAATACGAAAGAAAAGCTGTTGCGATGTTCTTCTGCTTCCCTCATGACTGTGGAGTTGCTTCAAAGCTGTTTGATTGAAGTAATAGTCTGTGAAATCAAACAATTCACCAGGATGATCACTTTTAAAGTGAGCTTTATTCCCCTTCGGGTTTGTTGAATGGAACTTCAGACTCGGCCCTTAAAGACACACTTTAAGGACCCTCTGCTTTACCATCAGCACTAGGCAGTTTGAAGGCACCCCCACACCGCCCGTTTGGACACCCCTCGGTTAGCCAGATAGGAGACCAGTTATCACGACAAACCAACAGGTGTTGCAGCGACGGTAGCCGACAAGCAAACTGGTTCAGACTGAACTGATTCTACCATCAGCGTTTTTTCGAATGAGCTCCACGGGCAGAAAAGTGTTGAAACTAGGATCAATATTTGAGATGCTTTTGCAAAATGGAGAGAGGATAGAACGCAGAAAGGTTTCAAGACCAAAGAAGAGACCAAACACTGAAGCTTCAGTGTCCTCCACATGGCAACCAGCCTGTCCAATGTTTTCAATTTGGACTGCAGTACCCATTTCAAGTTACATATTGATCTTTTTAAATATGTGGAAGGGTGTATGAATCACTCCATTATATGGGAATGCATAAAACCTATCTGTTGTGTCCCATTTAAGCGTTTTCATTCTGTGTGTCTGTTTTGAATGAATTCAGTGGAAGGAGGAAGAATCATCATTATCCCTATAGGCTAACACATGTTCTATCTGTAATGCAGATGTATAGGAGATTTGACCCCGCGTTTCAACTCGATAAATGTTGTTTTGCATGAAAATGCATCACAAGGTTGTCACCTTTTCATTCCTCTGTGTTTTCTTCTGCTGCTGTGTTAATGTTTCCCCCACAGGGATGATTATCCTCTATGTGATCTCTGTGTATCAGATGTTTCAGTTGAATTATTTCCATTCAGGGTTCATGAAGCAAGTGGTTCTCATAAAAGGGAAGAAGCTTCAGAAGTGGAAAGATAAGGAGATTATTTCTGATTATAGAGAGAGAGAATATGACGATGAAAAAAAAGAAAAAAAAAAGAAAATACAGACAGAATAAGCAAAGAGAAAGAAAGAGACGGGCACAGACGGGAAGTATGCAGAGCAGTCGGGAGAGCTGGTCTCTCTGGTGACGACTCATTCAAAGCGTTCCCACGGTAACCAGCAGAAGTTCATCAAGTACAATGGTAATAACTCAGTTCTGTAATTTCACTGTAGTGAAGCAGCGTGTGTGTGTATGTGATGCATTGATGCATTATTCCACAGCATGTGACAAACTCCTATGGTGATAATGGATTGATTCGATGAATATTTGTTCCATAAAGTGCATAAAGTGCATACTGTACAAACAACACAGTATGCACTTTATACATGTAATATAATGAAAATATGTAATTGATGTGAGAGTGGTCCAGTACTTGCAGGCAGAATTCAGGCTGTGTATTTACTGTATATATTTCTGTGTGTGTGTGTGGTTGTGTTTGTGTACCTGTGATAGGCTGGAGAAGCCCAGGTTGTGGCAGCCGTTGCAGGGTGTCAGGGCCTCCCAGAATCCCGTGGGGCCACAACTTTTGTCTGCCTCGTCCTCCTCCAGGGCCGGGGCGAGAGGCGGGGTCGGTCTCTGCGAAAACAGACATTTAAAATAAACAATGTGTTAACAACAGTTTAAAATCACGAGTGACAGATAGAGCACGGTCAGACAACGTGTGTGTCAAGAGAAAGGTTAAAACGAGGATTGCAATTAAAACAGAGATTAAAAGATTACTTCTAGAAATGCTGATACTTGCTCAACGATCAGGATTCAGACGCAGCGCTTTCACAGATGTTTATGATTAGAGTCAGAGAACAACAAAAAAAAAAAAGCATTCAAGCAGCCAAAAGCAGCTTATAGTCACCGAATTACCACTGAGGTTTGGTTTTATTAGAGGACAGCTAAGTCCCAAATGTAGCTGTTCTTGAAACATGTAGCAGCATTACTTATCTGGATGCCACATTGAGTTAAAGGAGAAAGGTACAGGAAGAGCACAGCTACTTCAACACACACACACACACACACACACACACACAGTGTCCTTTCCTGGGGCACTTTGGCTCCCAGGAGGCAGGTGTGTGAACGAGCTCTGTGACATGAGATGTCAGAGGGCGGACGCAAACCACCTGATGTCCCAGTGATCCATATGATGCAGCAGATTACAAAGAGAGAGAGAGAGAGAGAGAGAGAGAGAGAGAGAGAGAGAGAGAGAGAGAGATACCACTGCAGTGTCTGATTTGACTTTTTTTTTTTTTTTTTAAAACCAGCAGTAGACGAGAGGGAGAATGAGGAGGGGAGAGAGAGCAAACAAAGGAGATACAGAGACTAGAGGTTTAATTGGGAATTATTTAAAGACATTTTAAAGACGGGGTGAGAGAGAAAGTGCTGGAAGAAGAAAAAAACATGTTGAGAAATTAAAGAGAGAGGAGATTCAGAGGGAGCGAAGGACAGACGGGAGGAGCAAAAGGGCATCAGTGAAACTGGAGATAGAGGCAGAAAATGAGGATGAAATCAAAAGGTCACCAATCGCTCCAGATTGCACAAGGCCGACATCAACTCTGGAATATTGATAGATGCAAAACAGACTGCAGTGCTCACACACACACACGCACAGCCTGCACTGTATGAATGAACAATAGGGCTGATACTGTATTTCCTTTCATTGCAGTAGAAAACAGATATCAGCCAGAGGTCAATACACTTAAAGGGGGACTTTGCTGTTCAGGGAATTTCTTTTACTTAACTACATTTTACATTTGGCTAAGTTCACTATTTGAGGACGATACAATGACATCAATCCAGTGACCTAAAGTGACTCCACGGCAGTTGAAAAACACAGAAATAGTTTTTAAGTAAATCAAGTTTTCAACCAGATTTCTGTCACCACACATTCAAACATGCAAAAGATTTCCTGCTGCAAGAAGAATTAACCAAAGTTCATATCTGAACCAGATTCTCTGGTGACATTTTAGCTCTGCTTCAATTTACAAGAAAAGAGGGAATGAAAGTGCACTTTATTTTCACACAGATTATTGAATTTTGGATGGATGGATGGCAATGTTGGTTTGTTGGTTATAGCTACTTCTCTACAACGCTCAGTCGATTTGCTCTGACGTTTAGCACAGACGTTGATGGACATGCAGAGGATAAACAGAAGATGAAGCCCCTCAAAAAAACAGACGTGTCGCCCTGAAAAGTTATGTACAGTTCTGAATGGCCATGACTAGTGGACATTTTTAACCTGTGGCACAACCAGATGAATATTTTTAATCTGCTGATTTCATTAGTTTATCATGCTGTAAGCTTTACTGAGTGTTAAGTGCTATACACTAACATTTTTCACCAATTTCTTAAATGACTAAAGATTTTCTCCTTGACTGCCTTATAGTTGATGTCTCAAATCATAGTCATTGTCATAAAAGTTCATTAAGAACGCAAATGTCAAAGATGTACTCATCCAAGCTTTACAAAGAGAGTAAAAAATGCTGCTTTTCCTTTTTTGGTTTATTCTTTACGTTAAACTTTGGGTCAGGTTCTTTAGATGATCAAATTGTGCATTTTGAAGCATCTTCTTCGTCTTGATCTCAGGGACACTTTGATTTGCAATTTTAATCTATCTCATAATGAGACTGTCGTGCAACTAATCAGTTTTACAGATTGATTATTGAAAGTAATCTTTGCTCTTTACGCCGCAGCCTTTGTCATGTTATGAAGAATGGATGAAATTCAGAGATAATGTATTTAAATCAGCAGAGATTATTAACAGTGTCAGAAAAACAGAGTGATTGTGTTTCAGAGACACACATATTGATTTAATCCCACTGAACACACAGGAAAGTACTCATTTGAATATCACACACATTAACACACACACACACACACACACACACACACACACACAATTATATGTTATGACTTGATTTACACATGGCGGGTACCAGGGTAATGTGTGAAGCTTGATTCTTCCTGTGTGTGTGTGTGTGTGTGTGTGTGTGTGTGTCATTGTTGGGCTTGTCATGTTTTATTCATGTGTGATAGACACGTGGAGTAACATACTAATGGCTCCAGCCATATGTACACACAGCAGCCTGTGGGCGTACACACACACACACTGTGGATGTCTGTAATAGAATACAAATTGGTACTTATGGAGCGAAAGAGAGAGAGAGGGAGACAAGATGGATTGAGATAATTACAGCCTGAGTGAGCGAAGGTGCGTGCGTGTGTTCAGTACTCGTGTGTGTGTGTGTGTGTGTGTGTGTGTGTGTGTGTGTGTGTGTGTGTGTGTGTGTGTGTGTGTGTGTGTGTACGCCTGCTGCACTGTACGTAAACATATCTCGGTTTGCTTTCATATTGAGCTCATTTTCAGATATGAAAAAGATGATGAGCTATTGATCAGTGTCACAATATTTCTTCTCTTGAGGTGTGTGTGTGAGTGTGTGTGTGTGTGTGTGTGTGTGTGTGTGTGTGTGTGACATGTGAGCGAGAAGGAGAGAAACGGGAAAGGAAGATGGAACCGAACAACCACGTTTCTTTCTATCTGCCTCTCAGAGTGTGGTCTTCAGACTCAGGTGGGGGGTCAATGCGATGGAAGGCCTGTGTGTCCTGCTGGGTCTCACTTCCTCGACGGCGGGTTTGAAAAAGGCTCAGAGCATCTGTGGCACGAAATAAACCGCAGCTCCTATTCTCTGTTCAACGGATACTGATACAAGTTACATTTTCCACCCTCAGACTGGATTTTAAATCTATAACGTGCTATCAGCTTTTGTCTAAATGTGACTGAAAGAGCAGAGAGAGGAGGATGAAGTGGCTGACATGTAAAAAGCATGAAATAAAATGGAAAAAAAGGTTAAAGAAAACAGAGTCTGCAGGCTGTGAACACATGTTTGAGCACAAGTAATTATTTAACAAATTCAGGAAACAACAAACAGAAGCTGTTTTCTTTTTTTTTAATCAGCAACAACAAGTGAATTCTCAACCAGTAAAGCCTGCTCAGTGACATCAGTTTATATGATGCTGCCCTCTGCTGGCAAAATGGACAAAGTGCAAGCATTTATTTAGAACAGGATTATTCCCCTGGCAAACACCTTGCTTTGACTGACAGTCGGACTCATTGTCATAAAGCATGAGAGATATCGACACAACATCTGACATTCATCAGGACATCATCTAGTTCAACAGTGGAAAGTTTGCCTTTGAGCACATTACGCAGCGTAAGCAGAAACAACTTTACTTTTGGACAAAGTGAAATAAAAAGCGGCCATGTTTTCATGTTTCATTGTTTCTTGTTTTCATGTGCACTGGAATGTTAACAGACCTAAAGACTGAATAGTTGTGCTTAAATGGCCTACCTTGAAATGAGATCTATCTTTGACTTTTTAATATAATATTTGGTCCTAATTTCAAATCCACATTTAAGTATTTAAGATATTTAAGATATCTTAAGAAAGTGCACGTTTTCTAAATGTATGCACTCTCTCATAGGAGGAGACACTCCAATAAGTCCAGTTACAGACTGAAGGGTTTCCAGGATTTCTTATAACACAAAAGGAAATCATTTCAAACTCTCTGGAAACACAGTTTAGACAAGCTTCAACTTTGGCTGAAATAATGATCATAGTAACTTCAAATTCATAAGTCATCGTTTTAGTTATTAGCTGTAGAATAATTGTATCTGTTAATGTCAGACACAAGTTTTCCAAAAAGTTTGTATGACTTTTTTTTTGAAAAATTAAAACCAAGATCACTGATTCAAACATTTGTACCCTCTTTTACTTTTTCTCTCAGTAGATCCATCATCTTCCCTCCACTGTGCTTTTCCCCTCTAATGACGATGTATCACGTCCTTGTTTCTGACCAATAGGCTTACACCTTCGAGGAGAACCCCCCCCCCCTCACACTCGCTCATTAGTGTAACACAACATAGCTGTGCAAACATTTCCCCATCATGGACTAGATGAGACCTAAGACACATTCAGTATACTGCCACGTCACTAAAGGAGGTTGAAGTAACACAAATCCTAAATTCCTTTTGTGCCTCTGATTGATTTTTTAAAGCAGACTTTTTATTTGTGAGTGAGGTGATATTTCATTAAAGCCATACCCACTCAGAGGATGAAGTAATAAAGCGAAAATCAAAAAAAAAACAGCGAAAAATGTGAGTATACTTATTCTCTGTGAAAGAAATAAGAGCTGTCCTGTACCTTGCCGACTCGGGTCAGGGTGCCGTTTGGTCGATCTGGCCGCTCCTCGTCAGAGAGCCTCCCGCTGCCGAAGCTGTCCATGGAGTGAGAGGAGATGGTGTGGCAGAGCTCCTCGAAGGAGTAGTCCCTGTCACGGCACTTTTTGATCTCGTGGAGCAATTTGGACAGCTCACTCGTCACAGCGTCATCTGAGGGGCGAGAAAGGAAGAAAAGTGAGGAATTCATCCAAAGCAGCTTGAACACTGAGCATGAAGCTTGTTCTTAGTACTGGAATGTAAAGGTTTGTTTTTGGATTCCTGAACTCATAGTTTCAACCCCCCCCCCCCCCTCCTCTGTCTCTCTGCTCTGCTGACGTGTTCAAAGTCGAGCAAACTGTGCTAATCACTTTCTCTCACTCCCTCCAACTGTCTCACAGGTAATTAAGGTAGCTGCTGCTGCTGACAGTTGATGAGGAAGCAGAGAGCATCAGCAGGAATTCAGCTTGTTGCAGTGTCATATTCAAACCACAGGGGGCAGCGCTGGACAAGAAAATGGACAGCTGTTTAGAGTGGCAGTACCTTTGTCTTTCCACTAAAGGAGCTGCACACACTGTCTGGGTATATACTGTATTATATTGCATTGTCTACCCATGTTTCAAAGACAGATAATACTGGAGATCAGATTAAGAGGAATATTTTTATTTCAGAAAAGAAACACAAATGCACCAAAATCCAGCTGAAATACATTTTTGGACAATGCTTTATCTGAGGCCTTGTCTTTGTGTTGGCCTACAGTAAATAACCTTTACTGATATGAATGATACGTTTAGCAGGTTATATGAGAGGTGATTCGATATTACAGCATCTGGAGGCCATGCAAAATGTCTTTTGTCCAACATAACCTGTCTGATAATAAAAAATGTTTGTACCACTTTCTCACATGTTGATTATAACAGTTCTGGCCCAAAAATACAAAACATTTCTATTGTAAGTGCCTTGAATCTTCAGTAATGTAGTTGTGTGTTTGTGTATTTACTCACTCTTGTGTCTGAGGGAGGGGGAGGCAGAGGGCGAGGGGACAGAGGTTCGAGGTGCAGGGACGGGACACTTGCGGATGGGCTCCTCCATGATACTCGTCCTCTCCATCTCGTCCATCATATACTCTACAGAGACAAGAGGGGCGTCGTATGGGTGAGTGGTTGGAAATATGTTAAGGTGGTCAAAATCAGAAGGAGGAGAGCTTGAAGGAGAGTGAGTAAGGAAAGGTAGGAGGGAGGGAAAAGCATTTCAGAGGCATTTCACCGGATCAATATAATAGCACGGCCATCAACTCGAGCTGCATTCAATTCTCACTTTTCCTCTCCACACTGTGAATACCGTTCACAGCTTTGTCTAATAGAGCTCACTGCTGTTCATGAAAGCAAACGAGGGGAGTGAAGTGTAGGGGGGGGAAAGTAGGGAGGAAAAAGCCAGGTCAGGTTTCCCACGCAGAGACCTAATGAGGAGCTCTCTTAATGTCAGGAAAGTGTGTGTGTACTCTTCTCCGTCTATGACTCTTAACATTCAGCTCAATTATTATGATGCATAGCCATATTTGCATAATATAACACCGAGTAGTGGGAGTGTATATCAGTCACAAAAAAAAAAAAACGCTTTGACAGTTTTATTCCCCGAAGTAGATTCTTCATCAACAACAGAAGACAATCAATGGAGTTCCAGTAACTACATTGTAGTAAGCGAGTTCCTGCTGGATGGTGAAAAGAAATAGATTTTGATCGAGTAGGATGAGTCATGTGCTGTACATTAAATGATAATCGGTCCATAATTAGGTGACCGTGGCAACAAGAAAAGCCCCTCAGCTGTTAGAAGGGAGTAAATGACAGGTCTTTTGTTATTGGAGTTGGGGTGTGTGTGTGTGTGTGTGTGTGTGTGTGTGTGTGTGTGTGTGTGTGTGTGTGTGTGTGTGTGTGTGTGTGTGTGTGTGTGTGTGTGTGTGTGTGTGTGTGTGTGTGTGTGTGTGTGTGTGTGTCCTCCACCTCCTCTCCAGCAGGAAATGGCATGCAGCTGATCTTTTTACTAAGTCGCAGCTGTGTCCTTTTTCTGCCTCCCTCGCTCTCTTTTTCTTCCTCACATTCAGCCTTTCATTTATGCTCAAGTCTCAAATCTCTTCTCGTCCAGCTCGACGATCAGGTCTTCATGGCCCATATTCCAAACCCATTTGTCCCATCACGGGGGTTTGACATTTAAAAGAAAAATCTACAAGTGGTCTATTTATGTCTCTGAAAGTGTTTCCATCTTTGATGCTGGACGTCTTTTAGTTTGAGTGCGGTGCGTAAAACATATTTATGAATACTTAAGAGTCTAAAAGTGAGTGATTTGGGCTGCTTAGTGTTTCAGCAGCAGAATTTGGAAGATTTAAGGATCCAGTTCAGGGGACGAAGAGATTTTACTTCAGTTAATTATGCAATATTTACAACACACACACGTGTTTGTCGTTTATGCCTTCAAATGGATATATTCTGTGAATCTATTTAGGGTTTTCCTCCTTTTCTTTCCCCCTTTAACATGCTTTTAAAAAGGGATTTGTTCAATATGTGGATCCAGGGTCTAATGAAAGAAGATGTTGTTGCAGAATCGACTGAAAAAAAGAGTCAAAATTAGAATTGTGTGATTGTGGGCTGCACAAGTCAAAATGGTCTTGACTTTATTTGCCCGATCAAACGGTGGTAGACACCCTGTAGAGCTAAACGTTCATCAGTCATACTGTTTTTTAACCCGGAGTTTTGAAACCTTTCAGATAAAGTAAGCTGGATCTTGGCAAAATATGTGACGGTCCAATGAACTCATAGGTTGTTCATTCTCAGGTTTGCATACATTATGAACAGGAGCTTCAAAAGAAAGCTGGAAGAAAACAAATTATACCAACTTGTATGTTTGAAAGTGTTAGACACCTATTCTACTTTTAAAGCTTCTGTGAAGTTCAAAGATGTTTTCTTTATCTGTTTTTTAAGGATTGTTTATTATATGGGTTATTATTGAACAGTAGAAACTACAGTAAGATGTGTTGTTTGTTTTTTTTTAGCTGCGTGGGAGCACAGAACAAACTGTAAACACATTAAAACATTAAATATGATCAATGTTTTTCTGGAAGCAAACTTATGAGAAAAAGATCAGACTCTCGTACTGCTGGCTGCTCCACTGTGGTGAAGAGATCGCTGGTAGCTTTTGGTGCAGCTAGTGAACAGTAGGATGATGACCGCTAAAAGACTGAACCATTATAGTTCAGTTGTAGACTCTAAAACTGAAACAATTAGCTGAAGGGTGATTAAAAACACTCAGAAGTTCTGACAAACACGTCAAGAGATGTGCACCACAGACATCCACTCCCATATTAGACTTTGCCCCTCAGTTCATTCTTGATAAAATATTGAAAGGTGCAACTTTAAAGCGATTTTCCTTTCTCTTTAACGGATTCTTTGAGCCATAAAAGAAAAATCTGGAATCACCACTTACTACATCCCTCTGCTTGTTGCATCGCTGTGTTCAGCTACATGTCTGTTATTTTCTAGCTGTGTAACAGTCCTGTGATCCAGTGTGTGTTCCCCTTTCTATCTTTGCCTCCTAGTTAAGACCGACTCTCTGTTAATTTAAGCTCTGACATATTCTCCTCGTCCCTCCATTCCCGTCTCTCTCTCTCTCTCTTTAAATCATCAGTTAACTCCCACAGATCACACGGGGGGCCGATAGTGAAAAGCCTCCAAACCTCAGATTACAGCGTTCAAACTGAGCCTCGTAATCACCTCAGGACAACGCTGTCTTTACACGGTACAATCTGGAGCATCTCTGCGTCCCTGGAGACTGTGAATAAACTTCAACTTACAATCATCGGTCACAGGCAAAGCACGCTGCAGTAAACATGAGGGGGAGAAAAACAGCCTTTAATAACAGGTGGTGAACGAAGATGAGGAAGTGTGGAGAAAGAAAGTTTAAATGATGCTATTTATTCTCTATCTGAAAGAGACTGACACGACGTTCATGTGACTGAACAGAGATCAAGTCTGTGACTTCACTCATATCATCCTGATTCTTTTAGAGTCAGACATTAAAGAAGTGATGTCAAACTTTACAGACAGAAAACAAACCAGCAACCACTTTGATTGTTCATCAATCCCTGCAGTTATTTCTAAACGAGGATAAACGTCTCCAGGTAGCTTCTGAAGAGAAATAACTTTTTTTAATTGAATATCTTTAAAGATGTTGAAATAAATGAATACATGTTCCACACAGTTATCTTATTCCTTTTAGTTGTTAGACCTTTGACTCGAAAAGACGAGCGTTAAGAAGACTCCACATTTGACTCTGAACACTCTGAGAAGGAACTTGTTGATTTTGGCGCCCCCCCCGTGGACAAAGCGGCACCTTTGCTGTGTGATTTCTCAAGTGGAAGTTTGTCTCGATTCCTCCGAATGTGTGGGTGTTTAAAAAGTGTGTGTCTTACCTTGGATAACGGCAGTGATCTGCTGGGATTTCTGTGCAGGGTGTTCTCTCAGGATGTCCAGAGCTGTTCTCCCCTGGCAGTCCCTCAGATTGGTGTCGATCTCTGACACACGAACACACACAGATACAATAAAGGCATTGATATACATGCACAGGAGGTCAAATGTCAAACCACAACACCCAACTTTACTACAGATACAGGTTGCTCCCACATGTACATCCACTCACTCACTAAACTGCAGTCAGCAAAAGATGAATGAGTTGCAGTCACTGGAGGGAGATGGTGGGACTTTTATTAATTCATGAAGACTCCTTTTTACTCACAGAAAACAAGCCTTTAGACAAGTTCTTCTCCCGAACAAAGGAGTACATTCTCACTCTTGCTTTTACAGTAAAACACAGAAAATGACACGCATATTAACATGTTAAAAAAAGAAAGTAGAGTAGAGTAGAGCAGGCAGACACTGCTGACAGACGCAGATTCTCCCACAAGGTTTTCCTTCCGCTTGAATTCCTCGTTTACCTGTAAGCCTGTATAATCCCTACCTGTGCTCGCAAATTCAATTCAGCATGACAAATAATGTAATTCCTGTCACTCTGCGTGCTATGAAATACAAATGAAAGAAGAATGAATTCAAACAGTGAGAAAGCGTTTAAAGACGAGCAGCATACTCTAGGTCTTTGCTCACTTACCACTCTAACGTCTGAACAGTAAATAAGAAGCTTCAAAAGAGGAACACAGCTAGCCAGGCTACGTCTGAAGGTCGAGCAACATTCAAAGCTAACTAATACGCAGGTTAGATATCGTTCGTGTGAAATGGCGTCCATTTCATAACAAGATACAGATTTTAATGTCTTTTCCAGAGCTGTATGTAAACATCCTCAGCTGTGTGACAATGAAAGGCTGACAGCTCATCCTGCTCACCCCTACATCCCCCCACCCTACATCACACATACATACATCGTGTTTTAAAGGTTGTGCAGAGTTTAAGTTCAGTGGATCAGGTCAGTGCAGCGCTGTTTAGATTCAGGATGTTAATGATGCTGAAGCCAAAAGAACATGGCCACCCACAGGAAGTCCTGCAGGAAACAGGAAGAGCTGAAGGAAAGGGGGTGAGGGGCGGAAGCGGTATCAAAGGAGAAAAGTGTCCAGGCTGAGTCTGCTCTGTATATGAATACGTATCATAACGTATCGTATCATATCAAATACACTTTTTATGAGGAAACAATTTCAAATGGAGTAAAAAAAAAAAAAAAATGTCTGTGTTGGCAACTGATTGAAACATTTTCACGACTACTAGTTATCTTAGACCCAGTTCCAAAGTACATCATCACATCCTGATCAACTTTCAGCACCTTGTTCTGATACAAAGGGGCCAAAATAAAGCCGAACGTCCAGGATTGTAAAACAGCAGACAGACGCCTGGAGTTCACCTGAGGGCAAATTCAACCCACAGAATGATGTGTAGCATTTAGCTGCAGGTTTGAAAAAAAAGAAAAAGAAAAAAAAAAGACCTGAAAACAAAGGAAAGACACGAGCAAACACATCCACTTTGTTCCTGTTTTTTTCAGGGTACATTTATGGCCTCACCTGAGTCGAGAAGAAGGCGAACTACGTCCATCTTCCCATAGAGAGCTGCCTCGTGGAGGGCGCTGCCGTTCTCCGTCTAAAACAGAGAGAGACAGAGTGTGTGTGTGTGTTAATGTTCCATCACTTTAACAATTGAAAACTGAGACAAAAATAGACTTCACAAAATCACAAGGGGATTGGGAGCACGAAAGGCATTACCCCTAAAAAAAGCACAAGGATTAAAAGGGAGCAAGACGGCCATATTTTCGATCTGATATCATCTGTCTTTCTCACAGGGAGAGCGAGATTTAAAAGAGCCACATTACCCTCGCCCGTAAACAGCGTGAGGCCGCACTGATTTCAAACCATTACACAGGCAGGGGGAGCCTTCATGGAAACGTCCCAGTTTCCCCCTCTCCATATACCCCGGCCCCGTATCAGCCCCCAGTGCTTCTAATGGGGATATTACAGACACACATATGATGCAACACATGGAAACCAGCGAGGGGAGGGTGCTGGTAAGTGCTTCATCTTGGACCAGCAGTGATGAGAGGGATGATTATTCTGACAAGTCCACATTAAACAGAGCAACACTCAGGAGCCACCGTAAGAGAAAGAGCTGCTGGGAGTGCGTGGGAGGAGTTTCTTTTTTCTTCTTCTTCTTCTTCTTTTTGAAACCACTTGATTTAACGCCACCAGGTGTGGACTTTTTATGTGACTATGAAATACTTGACATTTTTCTGAAGGGGTATGCACAGACAGGCTCTTCTTCCTGCCGTTTTATACGACACAAAGGTTTGCAAAGTCCTGACTTTTAGATACATTTTTGTTGAAATTGAAACTAAACTATTTAACCTTTGCCTAAAAATCGAGCTCACAAAGAACAAAGTGTATGTCTGTTAAGGTGATATATTCAGTTTTGTGTACACGATGTCCAATATGTTCAGAAAAACTCGTCCTGTGCACCATCCTATATCCCCGTTTGTAGGGAAACGGAGCTTAAACAAATGTAGTCTAGTAATACAGACCTGCAATATATTCTTCCATCATAAATCCTCTTAGCGTTTCCTCATTTACATACACACATCCGGTGGAAAAAGTAGAAACTCTTGTTGATGTAATGTAATAAAGAGCAACAGAGTCACACTCAGTCTGGAGAACGTTTGTTCAGCATCCCTCTTAAAGAGTTTAGCCAAAAAATGCCAAATAAAGGTTGAATTAGTGCATTGCTGATGTATTAAACTGCATTTGGTAAATGTTAAATAGACATGAGCTTGTATAGTGTTTTTCTAGTCTTCTGAATGCTCATAAATCCTGGGGATTATTTTCATCAAATATCTTTCACTGCAATTTCACTGCTTTTTAGATGACCGTGATACAAAGCACAAGACCTCCTGTGCTCTCAAAGTTAAGGACATGCACGTACTGTTTTAAAAGAACAAATATTAAACCAAATTCACAATATATGCATGAATAACTTGGACGTTTGTGTTGCAAATTCTGCACATAATGTCTCCATCTCATGCCG
This sequence comes from Labrus bergylta, assembly GCF_963930695.1. Classification (NCBI taxonomy): domain Eukaryota; kingdom Metazoa; phylum Chordata; class Actinopteri; order Labriformes; family Labridae; genus Labrus; species Labrus bergylta. Next base: position 6,202,508 of record NC_089217.1, read on the forward strand.
CCCTGTGCACCCTGCTTGAAGGTAAAATAACCAGCAGCGATAATAAATAATCTAAAGTGAAACACACACTCTTGCATACACACAGCCATGATTAAAAAAGCACACATTCTACCAAATCACACACGCAGCAAGACACACATTGCTTAATCCGTCGCATCCTTCACGGTTGGCTCCCTGACAACTTAAATGAAAACCTGGACCGAACAGAACTCCCGGCTTTAATGAAGACAAATTTTTCTGGACGTCAGCCAGGTCTTCTGCAAATACGTCCGGGAAATTTAACTCAACCCCACACTGCACCAGATCAACGCACTTGTCCTCTGCAGGGAAACGTACCGTGAAGCGTCTTGTTTCCTCTACAGCGGAAAATGTCGTCAAAAAATAGACCGTATAGCAACTTCTGCGTCCTTATATGATTCAAGGCCAATTGTCAGGTTCTCTTTGGAGGTTTTTGTAGGTGCAAATCCCCCCCAGAAAAGCAGAAATAGTGAAGAATTTAAAAAGTTTAGCCGAAGGAGCTTCTCTTTAACTCAAGTACAAGTGAGTGGAAGTGGGACCGCAGGAAAACCCTCCCACCACCCTTTTTCCTCACACACATTCACCACTTGCCCTCTTAACCTCCCCTCTCCTCTGAGGTCATCGCTATACCACTTCCTGTCCCGTTTCCCATGGCGATTATGGGATCATGTCAGAGGGAAATAAGGAAGGCCGTTCTCGCTCTCGAAGAGGTTCCGGGAATTGAAAGAAAAATTACTTTCTGTTTCAGGGCGGCTGGCACAAATGGGGCTGTTGAGATGTATATAGAGTCCACTAAGAAAGAGCAGTGTGTGTGTGTGTGTGTGTGTGTGTGTGTGTGTGTGTGTGTGTGTGTGTGTGTGTGTGTGTGTGTGTATGTGTGTGTGTGTGTGTGTGTGTGTGTGTTTATTAAACTGTTGCCCTGCTTTGGCTACCTGCCTCCCCGTCAGAAGGAGTCTTCATAGGGCTTTCCCCTCATTCCCCTGCTGTGGGCGCCTCACAGATGACTATCATGCAAATTGTCACAAGTGAAATGCACTTTGTGACACCTGTGTGTGTGTGTGTGTGTGTGTGAGAGAGAGAGAGAGAGAGAAAAGAGAGCGAGTGACTGTGCTTCTTTTAAAAATGATTCATTCACTCTCAGACAGACCTATATGGCTCGACTCCAATTACTGACCTGTACGAACACTTGCTTGCTTCTCACACACACACACACACACACACACACACACACACACACACACACACACACACACACACACACACACACACACACACACACACACACACACACACACACACACACACACACACACACACACACACACACACACACACACACACGTGTCACAAAGTGCATTTCACTTGTGACAATTTGCATGATGGTCATCTGTGAGGCGCCCACAGCATCCACTCGTTACCATCAACACTATGAAGAAACGTGAGACGTAGAGAGGGAGAGAGAGAGAGAGAGAGAGAGAGAGAGAGAGAAGCTGGAAGAAAAGGCCACAGAGGGGACAAGGCGTAGAGAGAGAGAGAGAAGCAGGAAGAAAATGAGTACAAATTGAAGACACACCAGAACAAGAAAAATTGAAGCTAATACTGAAGCCAACAAATCCTAATTAGGTCTCATTTTAAAATGCTAATTTTTACAGGACGAATGAATCAATTTGCTTTCAATTGCTTATTTTTTCACTGTTCACACTGTAGGAATGAAGTTTTCTATGACTCATCCGTTCTGATTGTATAAAGCCTTAAACATTTTTCATAATTAGGAGCGTGGTTGAGTTGACTGACAGATGGGTTAGGGCATTGTAGCTGTTTGCCAAGAGGCTTAAAAACCCCCCTGAGCTTTCACCTCTACGGCTGATTCTAGATTGATCGCAAGTTAGTTAGCATTTCAAACATGGCGACCAACGGCTTCATAATCCATTTTCAGGTTAAATGCACTCAACTAAGTCAGGATATGATGTGCACAACTGGCACATTACAAAAACGTATCATAACATACCAATGAAATGTAAAATGTCAGTGACAGTAAATGACCCGTCCTTTTCTGACAGAAATACCCGTTTCACTGAAGCCCAGTGCGGTTTAACACATTTTAACGAGTCAGGACACCAAGTTT
>NC_089217.1:7122350-7147350 GCF_963930695.1 Labrus bergylta
CAGGGCGAATACAGATGGAAGTCGATCACCGGTTTAAGTTTTGAAAACAGAGAATATGGTGACACAGAGTGTATCAAAAAGATATACTGTGATGTAGAATATACGTTGTAATGAAGACTGGCGATTGAGTTTAAAGATGGGGAGAAACTGACAGAGGTCTACAGGGATTTAAGAAGCAGAGGCAATAACAAAAATAGGGAGTTTTGTGACAAGAACTTGAGACTGCCGACGCCACATATATGATCAGAAAACTTAGGGCACATTTTCCCAATCATTTCCATTGGAAACATTTGGTAAAAGGATTCTACTGGCCAATATGGACCGCAGGTGCAGCAAGCTTAAAATGTTCAAATGTAGAAACGGCATTGTTTTAAGACAGACTTGAAAAACCTAAGAGGAGAGTATAGAGTAGAGGGAGGAGTGGAGGGAAGTTGAGCTGCTGTCAGTTATGCTCAGATGCTTCTTTCCATGTAAAACTGTTTCTGTATAGCTCCTGTTCCTCTGGTATCCTCACCTGATCACTGATTCCTCTCTTCTCCTATCGCTCTCTCTATCCTTCTTGCTGTATGTTTCTCATTAACTCTTCCTCTTCCCCTCTCTCTCTCTCTTTCTCAACCACTCTGCCACACTCCACTGGCTCCAGCAAACGGCTCCCCTGTCATATTATCTCTCTCTCACACACACACACACACACACACACACACACACACACACACACACACACACACACACACACACACACACACACACACACACACACACACACACACACATACTCTCACCAGTTAAACACACACACACACGACACACAGATGCCTACAAACTCTGCAAAGGAGAAATACAAGCATATAAAGAATATGCTGTTTACTCACAAAATCCCCCATATATGCTGTTCTGACAGGGCACATGTACACACAGTTGTAGACACCAAACACGCACACACACACACACACACTCTTAAACACACACACACACACACACACACACTTACACCAAGGCTACTCCAGGGTTGAAAGAGTCCCACTGCAGCGGATGAGGGGATGAAAACTACAACTTGCTAAAGAGTAAAAAAAGAAAAGAAAAGAAAAGTCATATTCCCTCTTTGTTGGCTGCAATATTTGATCTAATTTCAGGCCTTGAAACTTCCAATGAGCAATTTTGAAACGATCTACTAGCCTATATATCGATGGAATATATTGTCACACACAGAAAGGCTGAGACTTAAACTGACTTCAAATATCAAAACATAAGAGGTGCCAGATGTGAAACGGCTGCTTCAAAGTGATTATTTTGGTGCTTTATGCGAGACACATGAGAGGAAAAAGTCTGAAGCAGATTTCGCAGATTATTTGAGTTTATCTCCACAGTCATTTGAGGACATAACAAATATATTCATTGTCTTTGTGTACACAATATATCAACTGGCAGATGCAGTGTAGCAGATGTAACACAGGCTGTTTATTTTCTCAAACAGATCCAAGATATTGTCTGTACGGAGGTTCACACACTCATGGCGAACACACACTCAAACAAATGCACATACACTATATAGCACAAAGCACTTAGGATGAATAAAATATTTTGTATTAATAAAAGTTATGCCATTTGTTTTGTTTTAGGCTATTGCAGGTTTTTGACGAGCCAGTGAATCCTCTACATTTCACAAATCATGTATGATGGCTATCTACAAATGTAAACTCTTTAGATGTTGAAATAAGGTTAATGAAAGAGGGGAAAGAGGGAGTTTAGGCAACAAAGCAAAAAAAAAAAAAAAAAGCTCTATTCTGCTCTGTGGCCCTTCTGGAGAATCTCCACCACAATTTCTACAACTACAACGACAACATCGCAATAAAAAAACTTCTAAATGTTACAGCCAAGTAAGCAGACTCTGACTTCTCCAGTTTGGCTTCCCTGTGTATCCTGTGTGGTCCGCTTAAAGGGTTAAAGCCCAAAGTGAACTGAATTGTAAGAAGTTGGTTTCCAAGGGAAACTGTTCGCACCGTTCCAGCTGAGGCGGAACAAACCAACTGCCTGACATGGCGGGGATGTGGGGGGGGGGACTCGATCATGTTTTTCCAAATATATTCAACAGAACATTAGTTGTTAAATAATAGCACACAGATTTCAGCGCGTTTGGATATTCCTAAGCAGTCTATAGATGTTTTTGTCGTTGTTAATTCATTTTTTCGTCACATTAACTGAACATTAAAACGTTGTCGCACCCCTCCCGTACAGCTAGAGTGCTGGAGTCCCTGCCAAGTCGGTTTGAAAAGAGCAGACAAAGGCTTTGAGCTCAGGACGCCCCTCTCTCTTACACACTCTGCCTTCAAAGCAAATCTAGCGCTGTCTTCGCTGCTTTTTCTACCATGGAAATGTTTCCTATTCGGTGGCGGTAAGAGTGCGGGCTTTATTTTTTTTACTTTCTTACACTGAAATGCACGACCGTCTGGATCCCCGCTCGGCCGAGAGAGGGCGGCTTTTTGTGGGTATAATACAAGGAAGCGTCGTCTGAGAGAGAGGGAGAGAGAGAGAGAGAGAGAGAGAGGGGGAAGGATTGACGCTTTTTTCCTCCTCTCCTCCTCCTTCTTCTTCTTCCTTTCACCACCCTCTCCTCCTCTCTCTTTTTTTTTTTTTGGCGGAGAGAGGAGTTCAGGCAGGAGTAAATGCTTTTTTTGTTTTTCTTTCTTAATTTCCTTTTTTTTATTTTTTTTTTTTAAATGCATTTGAATTCTACTGCGCAACCAGACCGGATCACGTGGGGTTGGAGAGAGTTGGATCGATTTCGTACAGTTCAGTGTGAGAAAGAGAGAAAAAGGAACAACCAACTCCTATATCTTCTTATTTTATACTTCTGTGGATAACTGGAACTGTTGATACTTTTGCATAAATACAGGAGAAGTGGGGGGTAGTTTGACTTGCTTCTTTTTTCAGCCTTGGAGGTGTGGAGTATTGAGTCTTATATGCCTGGGGTTTGAAAAACAATGGAGACGCACATTTCGTGCCTCTTCCCGGAAATTTTGGCCATGATTTTCAGCTATCTGGACGTGAGGGACAAAGGCAGGGTAGCCCAAGTGTGCATAGCTTGGAGGGATGCATCCTACCACAAGTCAGTGTGGAGGGGGGTGGAAGCCAAGCTGCACCTCCGCCGGGCCAATCCCTCTCTGTTCCCCAGCCTCCAGGCCAGGGGCATCCGGAGGGTCCAGATCCTGTCCCTGCGCCGCAGCTTAAGCTACGTGATCCAGGGGATGCCTAACATTGAGTCCCTCAATCTGTCTGGCTGCTACAACCTCACTGACAACGGGCTGGGTCATGCGTTTGTGCAGGAGATCCCATCGCTGAAGGTTTTGAACCTGAGTCTGTGCAAGCAGATCACAGACTCCAGTCTGGGCAGGATAGCTCAGTACCTGAAGAACCTGGAGGTGCTGGAGCTCGGCGGATGCAGCAACATCACCAACACTGGGCTCCTCTTGATAGCTTGGGGCCTCCACAGACTCAAGAGCCTCAACCTGAGGTCCTGCAGGCATGTCTCTGACGTGGGGATTGGACATTTGGCGGGCATGACTCGCAGTGCGGCTGAGGGCTGCTTGAACTTGGAGTATCTGACCCTCCAGGACTGTCAGAAACTCACAGACTTGTCACTCAAACACATTTCCAAGGGGCTGACCAAGCTGAGGGTGCTGAACCTCAGCTTCTGCGGAGGGATCTCGGATGCGGGTATGATCCACCTCTCGCACATGGCGTCCCTGTGGAGCCTCAACCTACGCTCCTGTGACAATATCAGTGACACGGGGACCATGCACCTTGCCATGGGCACCCTGAGACTTTCTGGGCTAGATGTTTCGTTTTGCGACAAGATAGGGGACCAGACATTGGCGTACATCGCCCAGGGGCTCTACCAGCTCAAGTCCCTGTCCCTGTGCTCGTGTCACATCTCAGACGACGGGATAAACCGGATGGTGAGGCAGATGCACGAGCTGAGGACCCTAAACATTGGACAGTGTGTTCGCATCACGGACAAAGGGCTGGAGCTCATAGCCGACCACCTGACCCAGCTGGCAGGCATCGACCTGTATGGATGTACCAAGATCACCAAGAGGGGACTGGAGAGGATCACACAGCTCCCCTGCCTTAAAGTGTTGAACCTGGGACTCTGGCAGATGACAGAGAGTGAGAAAGTGAGGTGATTGGAAATGTGTTGTTGTGTTCTTTTTGGTTCTTTTTGTTTCTGTATGGGTAGGGGCATAAGTAGATGGGCATGGGACATTTCTTTTCTTATTTTAAAAAGAGAGAAAACCTCCCTTTCCCCTCCTGTGTGCTTGTGTTCTTGAGTGACCAGAATTTTATGTTCAAGTGTTTTTCTGTTTCTTTCACTTGGCCTTGCAGGATTGAAAATTAGTGTTTGAGATGACTAAATATTCTGCCTGGTAGCAAGCAATGAAACCTTACTTTTTATGAGCTCATGAACATCCATGTTAACATTTGGTTTGGTCTCATACTGAGTTTAATATCTCGTGCATTCTGAAATTTGGACTGGAATAACTGTTCACAAATCAGCTTATTTCACGTATTTGGGGAGAAAAAACAAAACGTGTCATTCTCGCTGTAAAAGTTGCATCTCGTTTGAAGCGAAATGAGGTTCAGAACTCTCAGTTGTGAGACTTTTTCTTTCAGTTTTACAGTGCGTCTGGATTTGATACATTTATGACTAATCTCCTGCTACAGCCATCACGCCTACAAAAACATTTGGCTACCTCGTATGTGGTTGTTTTCAAAGGGTGTATACTGTTAAAAAAAACAGAAGGAAAGCGAGAATGAGAGACTGGGAGAAAATGTGCCTAAAGGGACTGTGTCTGCCCCCTCCCCCCATCCCCCCCCTCCAACTCTCCCCCTCCTCCCCCGGCCCATTCCTCCCTCCCTACTCCATGAGCAGAGCTGGAGAAAGGAGACCAGGACACAATCTAACTACCTTTGTTAATTTAGCTCCATAAACAGCAACAAATTCCAAGAGAGAAGAAGAGAGAGAGATTGACACATTTGAAGAAGGCAGCGCTTTATGCAAACTGTTAACAAGGCAAAATCCTAAAACCGCTCATATGCAAGAGCCTTTATTATTGTTTATTTTTGGGGATAAAGCCCAACTTTAACACCCTTTTAGGAGATGTTGTGTTCATGGTTGGAGGGAGATAAAAATACAAAATCATGAGGTTACCCTTAGAAGAAATACTTACAGTCCTCCTATGATGATAACAGTACAGTACAGGGCATAATGTAAAAATGTATGATCAAGGCCATTATTCAATTGGATACAAGCTGATAGCATATAGGGAAATGAGGTGTTTTTTTGTCAGGGACCTGGTGGGAATAAAAGCCAGTGGATGTTGTTCAGAGTGTCATACTTCAAATTGAAGTGATTTCTAAGTCTTAGACCCTTTTTATTGATAGAAACGTATCAGGGTTTGTCTCATGGCTTTATTTTCCCACGTTAATGCCAACACAGGTCGCATTCATATTCATGCTGCTCCAGTCGGCAAGACAGGAAGAGAGTGGGAGAAAAGGGGGGAGAGAGGGAAGGGGAGGGAGATCTGTTTTTCCTCCTCTTTTTCTCCATCTCTCTCTGAATAAAAATACCCTCAATCCATTTCGAGACATGCTTAGAATAAGGAGCCATCGATTATTTTCTTTTTTTTTTCTTTCTCTTTTTCTCTCTTCCGTCTCGGGTTACAAGCAGGAATGTGTCTCCTCTCTCTCTCTCTCTCTCTCTCTCCCTTTCTCTCCCACACACACACACATCAACACACATGCACACAGAGCACGCACACACAGAAGCCTGCGTGCGCACGTGTCTTAATGTAATGCAATGACCTGCTAGAAAAATTAATATACGGATGTGCGTCCTGCTGACAAAGCTGTGTGTGTTTTTGAGAATAAAAAAGATGTACTGTATATTATGTGTTTGTAAAGAAAGAAAAAAATGCAGAATCCCAAAATTAAATTGTTTTATATTCTTACGGTTAAAACAATTAAAGATATTTATATAATGAACGAAAAAGAGCGGTGTGGACTACTTTTGTGTAGCTGTAGCACTTCATTGTTGTCGTCATTGTGTCTGTTTTTATATAACAAGAATGTGAAAATGATCCAGGTAATTTGACATTGTTTGAATGATATTGTGTGCATGCAGGGCCTTTTATTATGAAGCGTTAGTCCTAATAACCACCCACACATTTCTGTCCTTCATCAGCCCAGTATTGTTGCACAGACAGGAATGAAAAACATGTTGTTTTATTATTAACGAGGAGAATCAAAATGGATACTTGCCGTCTTGATTTGGCTGCAGCGCCTGTGTAATTAATTATCACCAGGGCGTTTATTATAGGAAGCTGTTCTACCCTGCTGATTTTTTTTAATCATCAACGTCTGTTTTTGCATCTTCAAATGCATCCAAAAAGAAGGTGGAAAGCTCGTCTGGTAGCACGATTTGGCTCTCAAAAATTCAAAATACAAAAAGTGGGGGTGGGGGGGGTGGGGTTCCTTTTTGGTGAATTTCATGGTGAAAGTTGAAGGTCTTTGTAATGAGTATAGATTCTTCTTTTTTGTGTGTGTGTGTTTTATGCCACATGAGGCAGAGCTGCGTCTGTGTGGCTGCATGTGCAGAGTAATGAGATCTAAAGTTGCTCAGAGTAGATTTCCCTCTCCCTGCTTTCCATCAGGACGTGTCCTGTGTGTGAAGCGACACCACCCACACACACACACACACACACACACACACACACACACAGGCACACACACACACACACACACACACACACACACACACAGAGGGTTGCCAGACCAGTCAGTAGCCATTGTCTGTCTTTAGAAGTTAGGAAGGCAGGTTTTGGTGGGGGATTTTTTTTTCTTTTCTCCTCCTCTTGTTCAGTCACGCATACCAGATCCTAGACCTGGCAGGAGACCCCACGGACACCCCCCCCCCCACACACACACACACACACACACACAAACACACACACACACACTCCTTCTTGTTCCCCCTTCCAACCACACACACACACACACACACACACACACACACACACTTTTTAGCATTCCACACCATCATTCAAAGCATTTAGGCATTCTCCCTCTCCTGACTCCCGGTCCATGGGGATTTCAGGGATAAAGGCCAGCAGAGGGATTGCTGACCACAGGGACAGAAAGAAAGAAACAGGACACAGAGAGAGAGAGAGAGAGAGAGAGAGAGCGAGAGAGAATTTCAGTGTTTGCTGTTTCTTAAGTTTGCTCTAGCTGGTCTTTTAGTCTTACGCAATACAACAAAAACGAAAGCACGCGGAGATGTGACATTTAGTACCGCTTTCCTTCCAATAAAGAACCAAAAATCTGAAAAACAACTACTTTAAGCTACAAACTTCTTTCACTGGTGTAGTTCGTCTGCACTGTCCTAGCTTTGAGAGGAAAAATGACTTACCAGAATGTGTGCCTTATCTGCATGTGTTTGTCATAGGTTGAATCCTGAATACTGTTTCGGTCAACAAAGGAAACAGAAGAAACTCAAAGCTAAGTGGTGTGACATTGTAATAAATTGTATCTTGAATGCAGATAAATGAATAGAGGAACGGGAGGTGAACAACATAGCCAATTGATTCTTTATCATTTGACATTTGGGTCTGCAGACCTTTCACAAAAGATACAGGAGACGTACCGTGACAAGGTCACATCACGCATTTCTAACTGAAAGGTCTGCAGGCTCACAAGGATACAATCGGCTGCATTTAAATGATAATGTGATACTTTATTAATCCCCATTGGGAAAACCTCTTTTTGTCTGCCACCCTCCACAGGGAGGTCAGAGATCAGGCTCGGCTCCAGAAAACGCACTGCTGCAGCTACCGGGGATTACAGTGTTTTGCTCAAGGACACTCCAGCAGGGTGGTGGGTTGTCATGTTTTAACATCAGGTCACATTGCCTCCCCGTTCTCCTTTTCTACTTGTTTGTGAGTCCTTGCAGGCCACCTGTGAAGCAGCAGTTCTGACTTTCTTCTACTATTTTTGGAGTATTCAGCATTCTATAGTAACAGAGCATAATATAACCCTCTATTGTATACAATGCAACATTAACATTGCTTCCTATGAGAAGAACTACGGACTTAAGAAGGTGCTACCAAGTAAGATCATTTTAATGTAACTGCAGATTATTCCAGTTTTTTTATTCCAGTTTTAGAAAGGCCACACTCCTGAGTACAAAGTACGTCCTTTGAGCATGCTAGTACAGAACAAATTGTAATTTTACACTTCCATATTTCCCTTTTCCTCTTTTTGCACAGTTCTGCTTCTCTTTTGTGACAGTTACTAAATAAGCTCTTTACCCAAAGGTGTTGTTCCGTGTTTAGGATTCTCCATCTAAAATTGATATTTAGTTTTCAGTTTCAAACATTTCAACAGATTTAAATCCTACATTCACTAGCGAGGGCTTGTTTGCTGTCTTGACATGAGTTCATTCAGAGGATCAATACCGTTTTCATGGAACATAAGTGGATTGACTCTAGTGGGTTAGCTTAGCCTAATTTAGCATCAAGATGGAAAGCAGGGGGTAACAGCTAGCCTAGAGCCTAAAACTACACCTCAGCAGCTCACTTAACACAATATGTAATTTGTTTAATCTGTGTTAACACTGGGGTATCCCCTGGTTGTCTAGTAATATCTGGTTATGTCAAGATAAATTTGAGAACAGAACTCCCTGGAAAACCCCCATCTGATTTTTGCACTTTGTGTGGCATACACAAAACAGTTCTAACATACTTATTAGTGAGCTTCAGAGCAAGTTGTTTCCCCATGTTTACAGTCTTAATGCTAAGATAAGCTATCTAGCCGCCTCGTGTTAACTACACTGATGTGAGAAAGTCATAGATCTAACTCTGGAAAGACAGCAAATAAGCACAATTCACAAAACTTTTGAAACATCCTTGGCCTGCAGAGTGCCGAGGATCAAGGACAGGAAATGAAGTTTGTCGCTTGAAGACATGATCAAAAATGTTTTTTCGTATTATAATGGTTGTTTTTCTCCAGCTCGGCCCACTTCCCTGCGTTGTTAAACTCCCCCACCAGATTGAGCAAGGCACCAACGCTGCCACTTTTAAAGGGGTTCATTTTCCCTGGCTTAACTCAAAGGGGTTTTTTCTTTGTGGCAGCCATGCAAAAATAAAATGGGTGCACTCTCTGCTCTGGAAGGCTGCGAGGATCAAACCCCTCACCAAACGGCTTCATGATAAGAATATATCTCGCTCTCTGTGTGATTCACTCTTCAAGCCTACACATCCCGCCTGTCTGAATGATTGACAGCTTCGACACAAGCTAATTCAAAAAGCTTACAGGCACCTAAATTAGACAAAGAGCCGCATTTCTGCACCATATAGGTCACTGACGAACCTTTTGATTCGATAAACACTGCTGTTTTTTTCAAATGAAGTTTGGCGTGCAAGTAAGTGTGTGCTTTTGGCCCCGCGAATTGTAAAAGTTGAACTGCGACTCGTCACTTTTATGCTCTGAACCGCATTTCCTGTCAGGCTGAGAGAACAAGTCGTGTGTGTGTGTAAGAGAGAGTGTGTTTTACTGCTATCATTAAAGGGATAGTTCACCATTAAAAGGGGAACTGGGGTTCTTCACAACAAAGCAGCAGGGTATTAGCAGCAGAGTGTTACTGCCCTCCCCCACATGTCTCTGTCTTTGGCTGCGACTCCTTGTCTCCTGTGCTATCTGTCTGTCTGTCTGTCTGTCTGTCTCTCTGTCTGTCTGTCTGTCTGTCTGTCTGTTTGTCTGTCGTTCTGGCCTGTTTTAGGTCTCTGCCTGTCTGTTGGTCGGCTTTCATCTTTGTTGTTTTTAGCTCTCTCCTTTTTCTTCCCCTATTTTTTATTTTAAAAAATTTAGGCTCCTTCTACTCGCCTACTTCCCACTCTTGTTTACTTCTTCTCTGATTTTCTACTTGACTCAGTCTTCTTCCCCCCTTTCTTCCACCTCCATCTTTTTCTCTGTCTCCCTTTCATGCCCTCTGTCTCCCTCTCCCTCCCCTCCCCTGTCTCCTTCTCCCCCACCTCTTAACCCTCAGCATTTCCATTTCTACCCTTCAAGCCGCCCCTCCTTCCTCCTCTCTGCGGCACCTGGTGTTGAGGTGTCGCTGAGGTACAGTAGACGGCTCTTTGAAGTCCCTGGGGCCCTCGGGGGGGGGGGGGGCTCTACGTATGTGTGGGTGAGTGTTGTGTCAGGAAACTTTTTTTTTTATCAGCAGCTCCAGTCAAGAACATTTGGCGTTGCTTTTGATTTGGGCGTCTCTGATGCTGAAACGACCTTCTCTGTGCAAGGTGTTAGTACATGTGTGTGCGCTGTGTTTCCTGGTTATAAAGCAGTGGAATTTAAATTGCTATTACCATTCCTGTTGGACTTTTATTGACCAATCAAAAAAGGGCTGTTAAAGGGGCAGCTCAGGGTGTTTTAAAAGAACATTACTTTTTTTTCAGTGATAACTTTAAGGAAATGAAACCACAAAAAAACATAAGAAGCTGTAAACTTTGATTTCAAATAAGACAATTACACACCAGAATAATCATGTGAAGGGTGACATAATGTTTTAAAGCACTTTGGAGAAGAAAATGGCATGTATGGTTGGTGACTTACTGGATTTAAGGTTGGCACGGTTGGGGAAAAGAGGAGAGGAAGAGCAGAGGAAAAAGCTTGTCCCAAAGCACGTCCTAAAGTCTGCAATAGTCAGCACGCGACCTGGAGAGAGATAAACGGAGAGGAGGCGTTAAGGTGGAGAAAGAAAATGAAAAAAAAGGGCAAAAAGAAAAAAAAGGAGAGAAAGGAAAAATAATTGAGGGTGAAACAGATGAGAGAAAAAGGGTGGCTGGTGAGAAAGTAAGTGGGAGAGAGAGAAAGAGGAATCTGTGAGTCACTGTTTAACTGTGGGCTGCTAGAAGTCGGCTAGCCATGTTAAAATACCGTCTGGACAAGCACACACACAAACACACAAACTCACACACACACACACACATTAAAAGTTTATGCAAAACTCCAGCCCAAGCCTCTCTCAGACTTCTCTGCCCAACAGACCAGCTAATTATTTTCAGTCGGACGTCAGGCACGCACACACCTCTGCTGCACATTCCTCACAGAGTAATGAGCTGCTCTTCTACAGAGGTAAGAATTTAGACCAAGGTCAGAAATAAGTCTTTCCACATCTTTGCAAGTGTTTCACTTTGCGGGAAATGGTGGGAGTGACATCATCAGACCGCTGCAGGATTCATTATTGACGATTTCTCTGTTGATTAATTATAATCCATTGTTTTTCCACAGGAGCCTTCCTGGCCAGGGATGGTGGTGCAGCTTTAACTCTTCTTGAAACATGTAGTAAATGCAAAATAATTCTCCTTTTTAAACTGTCTTTTCGAGTGTCACTTTCTGCTCTACACACAATTCTAACACTGTTGATTTCACCTTAGGATTATGTTTTCAATTACTTGATTAATTGCACTGACAATTAAATATTAAGACTTGTGTAAATCAGTTGTAATGAAAGATACAACAGAAAACTCAAAGTACTTGGTCTTTTTTCGATTGTCAGATTTTTTTTGAAATTTTCAAAATCCAAAACAAAAAAACGCCAACCAGAATTTACATTTTTAGACACTTCAGATCCATTATTACTCCTTTAGCATCACATCAAGACACATTGGTGTCTTTAAGCTAAATGCTGACATCACGTTTACAAGCACAGAGCTAATAGTTCAATAATGATTAGCTAATAATATTCACAAGGAAGACCTGCTAAAGCTTCACATGTTAGCGTGCTAATATTTAGCACAAAGTCCAATTAAGAAAGATCGTATGAAAAGTCACACTCAGGGGAATGTGCTCATCGTGGAAGTTGAACAGGGAGCTTTTTAGGAGTATCATGAAAAGCTAATTTGATGTCATCTAACCTTAAACATTCAGCAATCAAGATATTTTAAACAGCGAGCCAGACATTGCCATCTCAAAAGATCACATTGCTAGCTTGGCTAAAAACACCATCATGTGTATCACAAGCATAAAAAGTACATCCACTTTTTTTATTTTTGTGACCACTCAATTTCATCTTAAAAGCAGAAAACTGCCCCATTTGAGAAAAGACAATACCAGATCATCTTTAAAAATCAAATGAGTGAAAAGTTGAACTATACTGTAATTGTTTTCGCACTTCTTTGGAATATTTTGCACAATCTACACAGGGAAGACCAACACATCACGAGCTCCTCTGGGTGTTCATCTGCTTATTAATTTATCACATACTGTTATCAGGTCATTCACTGCTCTAGGCCTTTTGCTCATTAGGCAACAAATGAATAAATTAAATCATTCTCTACGTCTCATTCTATTATCACAGCTGTAACAGTAATCAAAGGTTTTAGTCTGTAAATGCATTCCCGTGACAGAAGGCCTTAGACTTTTTCTTCAGTATTTGTGCTATTCAAGCTAAGTCTGTTACTCAAATTTAAACACTAAGCAATAGCCATTCAAGGCGGTTTTGAAGGATCCATGGTTCTAGAAGATTTTAAGAGAAAACAACATCCTAAATCTTTCATTTGGAACCACAGGACCTCACGTCATTCACAATCAAACCATGGACGATGTCGCTGAATCTTTTATAAAAGCCTCGGCAATTATAATGGGAGACCGAGAATTATGCAGCATGTGATGTTGACTCTTGCTCCATGTTCCTGCTCAGTTCGACAGAACCCAGCGGAGAAAGACAGCGTAGAGGACGGACAGAGAGAGACAAGGAGAGAGAGAGAGAGAGAGAGAGAGAGAGAGATGTGGATTCATTTTGGATTTCTTTGTCTCGATGTGAAACCACGTGAAGCCCTGACAGAAAAGTGGCAGATTCCTGCAATGTCAAACTCTGGCAGGCTTGCACACATTTCTAAATTGTCAGGTGAGATAGTGTTTTGGTAGCGTGGGAGGTGTGCTGCGCTGGTGTGTGCGCTTCCTGTCTGTGCGCATGTGAGGCAAAGTCTGTGTGCATAATGCATGCACACAGACAGTTGTGTCTTAAAATCTCTGCCGGGCTCCCCGTACCTGCCTGTCAGTTTGGCTTGTCATTCAAACGTCTATGCAGAGAAACTTTTTCTTGCTCTTTGCACATTTTAAATTTTGTCATGCTCAAACAGAGGAAATGGGCAGAATGGTAGACAGAAAGCTGCAGCAACAGTGGAGTGGGGAAGGATCACATGTTTGACAGGAAGTGCTGTGCAATGGAACACAGTTTTCACCACGTTAACAAGGAGGATGTGTGTGTGTGTGTGTGTGTGTGTGTGTGTGTGTGTGTGTGTGTGTGTGTGTGTGTGTGTGTGTGTGGGGGGTGGTGCTAAGAACATTTGGAGGGCAACTGTAGGAAGGTAAGAAAGAGTGTCAGGTGTACCTTTGTTTTAATGACGAGAGCTATGAGAAGATGAACATCTCACATAGACAACTCTGAACATGAAGCCGAATGACTGTTAGCTTAGCATAAAGACAGAAAGTATGGAATCACAGCTAGCCTGGTTCACCTTTTTTCCTCTTGTCTTATGATTCGAATCAAAGAGTTTTTAACTGAATTGCCGTCACCACAACTGGACCCAGCAGAGAGTGAGGCTACTAGTTAGCAAAGCTGGTTGACTTCCGATTTCCCAACCCTGATCACAATAAAATTCAAAAGATCCAATAACAAAGCTGATGGAAATTACACTTATTTAAAGACAGGTTTTAGGATGGGAAAATATATATCTTGCAAAATTAAGAGCATTTGTATTTAAAAAGACCTGGAAAGCTGTTCTGCAATAAGAAGTGTTTTGGTTTACATGATTTAATTTGTGGAAAAATATTTTTATTTACCACTGATTAATAAAAAGGAACTCTGACGTTCTTAGAAACCTGGTCCCCAACAGGGTCTGAAGTCATCACCTGCAGTGAACCTGATAAAGCCAAGAGTCAGATCACTTCCTGTTCAATCCAATTAAGCAGGAAGTGGACATTCAAGCCATAAGAAAATCCCCATCAGAACAGTTATTTAATATTCACTATATAAAAGCATTATTGAGACAGAGTGGTGCTCTTATCTCCCAGTAAATGAATTACAGTTTCAATTTGCATGCTGAGTGAACTGAACTGAAAGTGCCTCAGACCCAGAGCGCCAAGAGAGCTGTAGTGCGTCTGATAACCACGCTGCAAATTCAGGGTTTCGCCAAAATGGATTTTCACTTGTGTAAAAATCATTGTTAGAAATACTTTTGTGATTGGCTTATAGATGTGTGACTGTAAGAAGTGAATGGCACACATATATTGACAGCTTCATTTCTGTTTTATTATCTGAGTTTTAGATTTTGTTAAAGAGAGGAATGTGTGGAATCAACAATAAGTACTCAGTTCATTTTCTGTCAGTTAAATGATCCAAGGGAGATTTTGGATCAGGAGTGAAATCTCTAAAATGAAGAATTTTAGAACTTTTTAAAACTTATAGAAGACGTTTGGAACCATGTAACTAACAACATTTAATTTAAATCTTAAGTGACATTTTTTCATTAAGTGACTGTTTGTAGCGTGTGCTGAGAGCTGCTCCTCCATCTGTGCAGGTTGAACTCTCCTGACCGAGGAGTGGCACAGACCTCACCTCTTCTCAGCTGCCTCCACAGATGTGATGGGACTGGAGAAAACCTGCAGGGCCTGGTTTTGTTTGCTACTTGAGCACAGCGTGTCACTAACATGGAGCTGCAGCTGGATAGCCAGACAGGATTTTACTCTGATATAAGAAAAGAAACAAAAAATAACCAATGAAAGAGACTTGGTTTTAGAACTGGAGAAGAGAAAAAATAATGGAAGAGCAAGAAGATTAGGTTGACATAAAATGTGATTGCAGCTTTAACAGAATAAAGAGTGAAATGAATGCCTGAGAAATAGACGTTTAAAACTAGTGAGGGGATTGAGAAAGAGACATGAGAGGTGGAGAGAGAGAGAGAAACTAAGGATGGAATACAAAGAGGGCCTGTGTGTATGCGTGTGTATGCGTGTGTGTGTGTGTGTGCGTGTGTGTGTGTGTGTGTGTGTGTGTGTGTGTGTGTGCGCGTGTACATCTGCCGTCCCCAAGGTCCTTCTAGCTGTCTTCTCCTATTGATTAGTTTATATTGATCTGGCCTGGCACGTACACTCTGACACACACACACACACACACACACACACACACACACACACACACTTATACACGAACGCTGCATGCATGGTTGACTTGATTTAGCCGGGCTCTGACATAGGGGACACGAGGGTACATTGTTAACACACCAGCAACCATGCGCACACACACAACTGCACACACTATCCCCCTATCATTCTGCCGTTTAAAATGACAACCACCTTCTCTCTGACACACACACACACACACACGCTCACACACACACAGCACACACACTTGTCAAACAGCAAACACTCACTCTGCCTATTTGCTCATGTGCACTGGCTGTCTGGCAGGCAAGCAGGCAGAAGAAACAATGAGCATGTATGAGACAGACTGTCAGTAGAAAACTCTGTGTTCTCTTCAAAACTGATCAATCTGGTAACTTCACCGTCTGCCACATGTAACAGTACGCTAGATTGTGTACATTTTAAACAATGGATGATGTCAACAATTCCTTTATTATTGACAAAACCCAACAGCACTGATATATTCTTATTAGCATGAAAAATGAATCAAAACTCGGTGGCAAACTTAAAATAACTAAAGCGTATTTTGTTGTGAGCGAGCAGCGCGTCTCGCCTGTAGCTTCCTCAGGTTCGCGCCAGCAGTAACCTGAGTTTTGATTCATTTTTCATGGTATGTTCCTGCAATCATGCACACCTGAGAACGTGTAGGCTGTGCACGAGGCACCCTGTCGGCATTTAGATTTTTCTTATTATAGTGTTGTAAAGCCGAGTCTGCTGCTTCTGTCTTTTTACGTCGTGTCTTGCCTCTGTTTCCTGCCCCCAAGTGATTCAATGATCCACTTTTACTGTTTGATCCTCATTCAGCATTTTCCTTAAGAGACTTTCGATGTTCCAAAGCTTTTTGGTCCCGAAGCATTTTCAGCACGAGACAGACGCACATCTGTCTCGTCAGTTACAGACGACTGATACTTAGAGACGCCTTAAGGCATTAGCCAAATAGTAGCAGGTTTTGTCTGGTGGGTCAATGGTGCAAATCCCTGGACTCAAGAGTGTGCAGGTGAAGTGAACGAGTCTCCCCTCCTTCAAATACAAGGTGAAAAAAAACACATAGGCGGGTCAAGGTGCCCTTGAGCAAAGACACCTCACCTCCAACTGCGTCTGAGCTGCTCAGTGGCAGCTGCAGAAGAGTGTGTGTTTGTTTAGGGCAGCTCCCAGTGTGACTGCGTGGAGCTGTGTGAAGGTGAAGCAGGGCGGGGCTGATGAAGAGTATGTCAGCTTCATCTGTCGTTACAACAACGACACAGGAAAGGAGATATTATTGAAAAAATAGGAAATACCATTGAAACAATCTTGATGCATTTCTCATCTATTAAGGAGGTTCTACTCCTGACCAGAATGATGCATTCTGGGACCTGATGTAAGGTTCCCTGACACATCGTGGTATACATACAACATTTATATGGACCACAGTCAGATACAGCCTCATGCTCTTTTACTTGTCCTTAATCCAGCCTCCTTGCAAGACTTTCTTTTTTACCCCTCTTTGTCTCTAAAATCAGAAGAAACGTCACTGACTGTTTCTGCCTTTAGTCTTTTGTGTGCATGCAGACACATACACATATACAGTATGTGCACAGACACACAAACACCTGCACCCACCGAGACACACACACACACACACACACACACACACACACACACACACACACACACACACACACACACACACACACACACACACACACACACTCACACACACACACACACACACACACAGCCTGCCTTCTGCTGCTGTGATGGCTCCGAGCTGTCAAAACATCTCTGCTTTCTCTCGCTCTCTCTCACCAAAGAAGCCTGACTGAGCTTGTCTTTGCAGGTTCACAGAGACTGCTGTCTATCCACCCTCTTTCTTTCTTTCTTTCTTTCTTTCATGTCCCCCTCACATGTTATGGTCTTGATTTTCTTGATTTTTAAATCCAATCCTGTATGTTAATCTTTTATTCAAAACATCATTTAAATTGGGTGCATTAAATATGGTGTGTATATGTTGTTTACGTATGGAATACCTGTTTCATGTTCTTAACCAAGGTTTTCACAACAAGAACAGTTAAATTACTGCCCTAGACATTTCCAACAACAAATCAAAGAAAAACAAATCATAAAATCACAAAAAAAAGTTCAAAAAATATTTTCACCCATAGAGCACATCCAGTTTGTAACATATCCACATCCAGTAGTCTGTTTCTAAAATATGGTACGCAGGGGTTCAAGAATGACACTTGTTTTTATTTCTTCTTTTAAGCCAAACATAATTTCTTTTTAAATATGTATGTTTCTGTTTTTCAATCTTCACCGTCTCTCTCCCTCTCTCCCACACCCACAGACACACACAAACAGAGTGCCGTGTTTTTGGCCTGCAGGGTGTGCACAGCGGGGGGGAATCAACCGTATGGCAGACATGAGGTCGGAGCCAAATCTGGCTCGTACACATGGTGTGTGGCCATGCCACGGAGTGTGTGTGTGTGTTTATGTGTGTGTGACGCTTAAGGCAGCCTGCACTTAAATATATATCAGGGCGGTTGTTGCCTAAAGGTGAAAGTTGTGCAGGTTTCACTGGAAGGCTGCCGAACAAATGAATGAAAACCACTCTCTGCTCCCTTGCCAGCTCCTGTCACTGTGCCCTGGAGCAAGGCACTTATGCTGCTACTGCTACAGCAAAACATAAGAGCCTTTACATGAATACAGGGGGAATCATAAATGTGCAGAGCATTGTAAATCAGGACGATGTGATTGAATAACTTTGTTTATCATTGCTAAGATTGCGAGTAAATACTGATCTACCAATGGGTCAGAAAAGCTAAACAGATGTCTTATGGGGTAAGGACAGAAGAGTGGTTTATGGTCAGACAGGTTGTAAGCAATTCTACAGTTCTACAATTCACTGAGCAGGTGCTTTTATCCAAAGCGACATACATCAGAGAGTAAGTACAACACAAGCAAGGATCTAGAAAAGAGGAAACAATGTCCGTAAGCAAGCCAACGCTGATTTAGCTTCATCATCATATCCCACTTTATAAGCAGGTGTACAGACATTCTTGACAATAAGTTCCCATAGCAATAGAATTACTTGTGCTACAGTGTGTAGACATGTTCAGGCTGACTATATTACACACACTTTTCATTCAGGGGACTTCAATGTACTGTTTATGTGCATGTGACAAGTGTGCATGTCTGTGTAATGTTGCAACATCTCTCACGTCAGCGAGGCAAGGAGAAGTGTGTGTTCCTGTGTGTGTGTGTGTGTGTGTGTGTGTGTGTCATTGCATGCTGCCTGCATGGAAATGTGCATGTAATTTAATTGTACATGCATTATGTGTGTGTGCTGCTTTGTGTACTTTGCTTGTTGCAAGCATGATAACCCACATTGAGTGGGCGTGTGTGTGAGAGCGTCTTGGCTCATGGTGGCTTTGTCAGTGCATGAAAATCATTTATTCATGTTTACCCTATGTGTGTGTGTGTGTGTGTGTGTGTGTGTGTGTGTGTGTGTGTGTGCTGAACACAGAGCCATTTGTTCCTGCATGCATGCTCTAATGGAAACTCTGTGCTAACACGTGTACTTTAATGTTAAGCTATTATGGCAATATATTTGAATAATGACTCCCTGCTTCTGTAGCTAGTCACTGATATCTTCAAAGTTTCTGTTTTTATACTCCTCAAACCTTCTCTCTCCCGCTAGCTTTGCCCCATCTGCTCCCCTTAATATCTGCGACTCCTCGTCTTCTTCCTCCCCTGACTCTTGTGTGTAGCGCTTAACCCTCCGCGCAGCACTTCCCACTCTGTGTGTGTGCGACGGAAGCTTGCTTTTAAAAAATGCATATATTCTATAAGAGGGAGGAGGAAACAGAGCGTGGTGAAGAGAAAAATACGGCCTGTGTGTGCGTTGTGTCAGTAGGGTTGACATCTGATCTTGCTGAGTATGGTGAAGAAGAAAGTGCTGAAAGTACTCTGTGTGTGGGGGGGGATCCTATGTGTGTCTCAAAGTGTGTGTATGTGTGTGTGTGTGTGTGCGTGTGTGTGTGTGTGTTTTGTGTCCTGGTTTCTGTGTGGGTGGTATGAGGAGGGAGAAAGGGAATAGGGTGTGTGTGAGTGCACTTAGTTTAAGTGTCAGCATGACCTGGTGTGTGTGTGTGTGTGTGTGTGTGTGTGTGTGTGTGTGTGTGTGTGTGTGTGTGTGTGTGTGTGTGTGTGTGTGTGTGTGTGTGTGTGTGTCTGAGAGATGGATGGCAGGAGGGGTGATGAGGGAGGGAAAAAAAATCCAAAGATGACTGAAAATGTCTGAAAGAGTCCAAAAAGAGGAGAAGATGTAAGTAGTTAGGGAGAACAAGAAAAGATGGAAGGGAATCAAAACACTTTGAAGACTTTGAAAAGGGCCTGCTTTTCTTCTTCCCTTTCTTTCTTATTTAAATTCATGTTCCATATTCTTCACTGCAACATGAATGTTATATGAACAGGGCATGCTCAGAATAAATGTTAAATCAAAAGTTGTTCCTTCTGTCCTCCCCTTTTCTCTCTTTGTCAGAAAACTGCTCTCTCCAGAGCTTTCCTGACAAATACACCGGTTTGATCAACCTCACACACACAGACACACACACACACACACACACACACAACCTCACACACACACACACACACACACACAACCCCACACACACACACACACACACACACACACACACACGTGACTGTGCTCCTCTCCAGACTTCATCTCAAAGCAGCAAAACTCCTATACCTCTGTCTTCTTTTTCCTTGTGTGTATTTTATGTTTCATGTTTGGTGCCCTTGGTGTACGGTTACATCAATACGGAAGTGTGTCCCTGAAGGAAATCTATCAATATTTCATTCTATAACTGCTGAAAATGCAAGATCGACAAGCAAGGAAAAGGCAAGGGGAGCTCGGCTGGAACAAGCGAGTCGTAACAACTGAATACAGATCCAAAACAGAGAGGGGAGAGAGAGAGAGAGTGAGTGAGCGAGAGAGAGAGAGAGAGAGAGAGAGAACAGGTGTAGCAAAACTGATTTACTTTGTCATAGGGCACGTTTACAGTTGTCAGAGTCAGAAGGGTAAGGCAAAGCAGGAAAGAGACGGCTAGTGTGGTACTGGTCAATCAAAGCAGGTAGAACAAAATGACAGCACAAAATCATTTTCTAGGAGCTCATTCAACTTTTCAGAGAACTTTATCTTCATTCTGAGTGCAGTGACCATTTTCTTTTCAAGAATTGGTTCCTGGATCTTGATTTCTGTACCATTAAAGCTGCTAAAACAGTCCAGGACTATTGGAAGAGGGGTTTTATTTCTTAACTTGTACCAAATGGCAAAACACAGGAATAGTGAGAAAGTTATAGAAGATTTTACATTGCCACTTCAAGCAGGGATTTTTACGCTACTGTTGCAACCCAACAATGAACCAATATCTGAAGTGTTAACCTGTGAGAAATGTAAAACAGCAGAGTCTTCAGGGCAGAACAGAAGTGACATTATTTGTGCGACCAACAACTGGAGAAAAGAGAGAGAAAGTAGACTGCAACAGCGGGAAGAAGAAGCAAGCAAACATGTCAAACTGGGGAGATACTGTATGGTTTGAGGGATTATCAAGTTTTGAGCAGAGGATGATATTAACCAACAATACACGTGTTGCGGCCATCGCCTTTAGAGAGTGAGCAATTGGTTGTTGCTGGTTAAATAGTTTTTTAGTAGTGTATTATCAAAGAAGTTAAAAGAAGTAAAGTGAGTATTTGAAGTTTTTTTTTTAGCTTGACGGCAGGATTGAACTATGTCAGGAAATTAACCAGAACAATAAAAAGTTAGCAGACAATAGCTAATTTGGAGACAGACATGTTGACACACACAGTAAGTTTCAAAGATGGTCTCATTGTGCCTCAAACAAAGCTGTCACTCACCAATCCATCATTAGTCTAATTTGCCTAATCCTCTCCGTCCCTCAGATGTAGTGGTATTGTGGGGAAAAAAAAGAAGTTGTTTTGTTCTTTTGGCGGCGCCGCTAAATCATGTAGTAAACTTAGGCTTCATAAAAAGCAAAATGCGCTATACAAGATGAGAAAACAAGATCTGAATTTGTTAAAAACGTCGCCCTGACACGCTTTTGTACAGCTATCAATGTCTCACTCCCTCCAGAAATAGCTTTTTGCCATTTCTCAAGTTTTGTGGTAAGGATGATATATCAACTCTGTTACCTTTAGATAAAGCTGAGACCTTAAGCTGGATTTAAGTTTGATGTAAGGAGTAAGGAATCCTGCATCAGATACTGAAGGGGTAGGTTGTATTTTTAGTTTAGCCTCAGATTTCACCCATTTTAAGCAACACAGCTAACCAGACAGATGCACGTGATTTGAATGAAGTCTTTGGGACTAGATACCGTCAAAGCACTGGGAGTAGCCTGTAGTGTGTGATTTTATTTTGCATTAACTAATAGTTCTAGGTGCTGCGAGAGATTGCAAAAGAAAGAAGAAGAAGGTTGAGGAGGAGGAGAAGAAAGAGAAGAAGAATCAGTTTGCGTCTACTACAAAAGTACCTTGTGGCCCATGATAAAGTGTAAATCAAACACAGGTTGGTTCTGCTTTGCTGTGATCTGCTAAAAAAAAATCATCGTGTAATTCAATATTTACTCAAATAATTCAAGTTATCTTTCCTGACATTTCTTCTTGTTGCTTCCCTCTATTTTTAAAAAATAGAGGAGGGAAACATGAACAAAATAGAGAACAGGGCGCTCTGTGTTAGAGAGGTGAAAGTTAATGTTAATAAAGCCACTGAACATCCTGTGGTCTGTGTTGCTATGACGCTGACACAAGACTTCAATTAAAGCTCTGACTCACATGGCCACACACACACACACACACACACACACATGCAGTCATCGTGCAGACAGGCCTATTGATTTCTGTGGTAACACCGTCCTGTCACCACATACAGCGTGAGTCTACCTCTGTGACCTCTTCTCCCTTCCTCTCCTTCTCTCCTCTATACATGTGTAAATGTGACACTTGACACCCCCCTCTCTCCTCTCTCCTCTCTGCCACCTCCCCCCTTTCTTATCGTCTCCCATTACCACCGCTACTTCGCTTTCTCCTGCTGCTTGTATTTTATCCCTTCTCATTTCAGCTTCACCTCCCTCTCCACTCCAATTTCCTCGACCTTTTCCTCACCTCCTTCTTTTCCTTCATCCCTCCACCCTTGTCCCTTTTTTCCCCCTAAAAGGTTTGTTGTCATGATGAGCCTTCTCATCATAGCCTTCTGTTTTTCTTTTTTCTTTCTTTTTTATTCACTGTTTTGCCAGTGCTGCAAAGAGAATTGCAGACCCATTGAAAAATCCCGCATGCAACACAGGAGCAGACATACGCAGATAAAAAAAAGGACAAATAAGAGAATGTCTCATGAATCCCCAAGAGAGCGAGGTAGAGGAGGGAACAGAGATACCCTGCTGTGTTCAGGAGCAGCTCACCAGCCATGCCAATACATGCACAAAAAAGAACAAGAGAAAGAAAACAGAAACCACAGATTCAAGGAGAACTAAGAGAGGGAAGAATTATTCAAAGAAACATCAACAGTCTCTAAAAGCTTAAGAATCATTACGACCATCAGTCTATGCTTACAATGAGAAGATTGTAAATTCATTCTACTTATGTCACATCTTACTTGCTGCAGGTTTTGGTACATTTTACCGCATAAAGGGAGCAGAGAGAGCCTGAAACTGGTGCAGATGACGCAACTTCCTATGTCTCTGCTTGTACACAGTTATTTAAAGTCTTATTTAAATCACTGAAGAAGCAGAGTGGGATTTTCTGGCACAACTTCACCAACTTACCATGTTGCATGAAGAGTGAAACTAATTTGTTAATAATGTTTTTTTAATTCTACAAAAGTTGCTGGAGCTTTTTGACCTTTTTTTTTTAAGGCATCAATCTATTTCTGATTACAATAAAGAGCTGTCTGCATTCTCTCAGCTGTAAATCTATTATTCAGTTACATTTCAAGTCTGTATTTGATCATTAATATTATCTTTACAGTATGAAACTTTACTTGTTGCCCAACTATGGAACTATGGTTAGGAAATTATCTCTTTAATAATAATAATAATAATAATAATAATGGCAAAACCAATAGTAAGTCATTTCTAGTTATTGTTGTTGACATTTGTTCAGTTGGATGATATCGTTAGTAAAAGAAGGGACATTTTTTATTATTTTCTTACTAAACTTGAACTAATTGATTTATTTTTGCTGATTTTAGAAAGCTGACTTGAGTGTCAACACACAAAAGTCAATGTACCTGTACTGCTTTGTACCTGTGCTATTCTATTGAGTTATCTGTTACATATCTGAGAATCTGATGAATAAGTCACTTAACACGTCTTGATCTGTTGAATGTCTAGAACTGTGGAGTAAAAGTAAAAGAGTGTTTGAGTGAGGGAATAAAGAAAAGGAGTGTTTTCGCAGTGCTTCAGGTCTCCAGGATTCCCTACCCCGGCTCCCCCTTTACCACCTCTCTCCCTCTTTCTCCCCTCCAGCCGGAGGAAAACTCTTCCATTCCCTGAATTCCTCTCACATTCCTGCTCTGGGTTTAACTCCTTTACCTCTACATTACCTCCTCCTCCTCATTGCCCTATGGCGCTCTGTCTGTCAGGCCATCTCCTCTTCTTTACCTCTATTGCTTCTTCCTTTGCTTTTTCTCTCAGGCTCTCTCTTCTCCTCTCTCTTTTGCCCCTTCCCTCCTCCCTCCTTCCTCACTCTTACCCAGCATGCTCCAGTAGGCCAGTGGAGGCAGGGGGCTCGCCTGAACCCTCAACCCCCAGCAGGGGCCCTCCAGCTCAGCCTTGCTGGCTGGCAGGCTGCTTGGCACACCTCCAGCATGACACACACACACACACACACACACACACACACACACACACACACACACACACACACACACACACACACACAGCTTTTTCCCTCTCTCCCTGCTTGCTGTTTCTTTCTGGCTTCTCTCTCTCAGCTAGTGTTCAGCCTTTTCTTATCAACCTTTCTTCCGTTTCTTCTTTCAGTTTCCATCTTATAACAGTTCACACAGATAGAAAACAGGATAATCATTACAACACAATTTTAGCAGAGTCATATAAGCCCCTCTTCCAACGTTCAATTTATTCTTACTCATGTCCTTTTTCAGTCTTTGCACGCATCATGTGAAAATAACCGCCAGCTACGGATACAAGTTTCCATGTCAGACATGTTGTGAATTTTCCAGCTAAGTACCCGCAAAGCTTTCATCCTAACTCTTGTGGGAACTAAAACTTGAATGTGATCAACTAAAACACCGATGGTTACAGAGTTTCTATTTTAGGTGATTTCATTAAGGTAGACCCAGTCTCAATGGGATTTTAAACCATATGGAAGAAAAAGTACCAAAGTATCATCAGATTTTCAGTACGAATATAAAAAGCTATGTCCTTCATTGTCAACTGATCTTAAACTCAATGAACATGAAGCTGATCAAATGAGGGAAGTTACTCGCACCAAAACACATTTTTTTTTAGACATTGCACTAACTCTGATGGATTTATCTACGTCTTTTTCATACAAAATTGGCACTGCATGAAATGAAAAAAGAACAGAGCAGAATACAGAATTGAATATGAAACAGTTTGAATTTACAAAGTGCAGATTTTGTCTTTTCCATTTTTTTTTAAAACTGCCAAAAAAAACACATGAAACATTAATGTGTGAGAGACGGAAAGGAGAGAGAGAGAGA